>NC_140963.1:80132063-80229563 GCF_056783735.1 Eptatretus burgeri | reverse complement strand
ATTCAGAATAAAATGTACACTTTGTGTGGGATGTCTGAAAATCCTTTTGGATTTTTAGTGTGATCCAACAAAAGGTCTTTCCTGCAATGGAAACCAGAGGAGAATAGTAAACAGGAGAAATGACAACATACACATTCCCTTTCTGATATCACCTCTATTCCCTTGTTCCTCAATTGCTCCACTTGTGGAACCTCTTCCTCCAGGCTTTCAGGTTGTTAGTGCACCACCATCTCAGGTCGTCCTCCACCCATACCAATGTTCTTTTAGACCCTCAGTAACCTTCCCCATATCATGACAAAATGGTGTTACCCTGCGTGGACAAAGCAAAAAGCGGGGTGAAGCAATTGTTTTAATTTGTCTATCTGTGTACAAACGTCAGTTTATGATGGAGGAACTACTTAAGTTCAATTGAATTATTTTGAACATGAATTAAAAAACGAATCTGCAGTTTAGCAGTACTTTGGCTCTAAATTTTGCAAGTTATACGGAATCTCGTCCCAATGAAGCATGCGCACAGAGGAATATGGTAAAAAAAAATTTAGTCTGTCTGCCTGTCTGTCAGTCCAACAAAATTGAAAAACATTCTAAACAGGAAACGTACTGTTTTTAGGGATATCATCAAGGACACAAACAACAGGTATGAATAACTAATGTAACATGTTAAATAAGGTGGTGTAAAAGACGCTGCATCAATGGCAGTAAATTTATGCAAAAAAAATTTTCTACAACCTTTAAAATACTTATTTTACTTCAATTGAATTATAGACTTGAACAATGCGGAATGCATTGCTTATCGGCATTTTCAAAAACCTGCTTAGCAGTACTTGAACAAAAGATTACAGCAATTTTATGTCAACGTGACCAATCAAATTTGCGGCTCGCAGACCCTTCACATGTTCTTTTTTGTTAAATCAAGACTGTGGGGAAGGAGTTCTATGAACTCTCTAGTTTCCACATGTTCCTGTTCATCCATCCCCTTACTGCATGTACTGTCCCCACTCATGCCATACTGCCAGTGTGTTGCCTTCTATCCTAGTCTTTGCAGAGAAAAAAACATGCATTTGTCTATTGTGTACTAATGTCCTTGTAATTCGTGTAAAACTCCCCTTCTGTCTCCCAATGCCTTTGTCCTGTATGTTATTTATGTTAATTCTCCATGAGACTTAGATCAATGTTAAATAAAATTGTACATCATTGCTGTATAAAGGTCTCATTATAAGGAGTTGAAAACTTTATAAAACCTTCACGTAAGTGTAAAATGTGATGAATGATGGAACGAATCAAATATATCTAGTCGTGTTAAGGTCACAGGAAACATCACACAACCAGATGTGGACCTCAAAAGGAGGAACATATGATCATAGACTAAAGACAATTCAGGTCAACTCACTGAGGTAGGATTTGGCACAATCAATAATTACTCTCTAAAATAAATAAATAAATAATCATCGATCTTGCAATATTTCATTTTATTTCATTTCAGATCTTTCAATGTTGTCAAGGCTTGTAAAAGGTGCCAATTGATGCTCGATGGGTTTAGGAGACACATGGCAAGCAGGTGTACACGGTTCATGGTATTTTAAAGATCCCTAAGAAAGAAAGGGTTTGACATGAGGCGACTCTGAACCACGACCTTGAGAAACCTCAGAAAAGAACTGGAATGGACAGCCTTGGAGAAATGATTCAACAGACAGGTGAAAAGGAAACCAATGAATGGTGTGTGGTGAATGTCGTTGGGGCAAAACGAGACCGGCACCGCATTTAACTACACTCGCTTTAAGAGGTTGTTTTTCTTTTCATGTAAGAAGTGAAGTGATAATATGAGATGCTTAGGAATCTGTCCGTAATCACATTTTGTCCATTATCACCATGAGTTCTCTTGGACCCAGGACTCATCAAAGTGCAATGGGGGTCCTCGTGGCATCAGAAGGCACACATTGAACCAGGATAATCCAAGAAAGCACTTGAGCAGATGAAGTGGTTCCACATTTACGAGCGATTTGGTTTTGCAAACGGTGTGCCCTTGTTGTTCTATCATCATGGATTAGTTACAAATTCCTGTCCTCTATAAAAGGACCATTTCAAGCATATTATGGCACCCTGCACCTTGTAATGAATTATATAACTGACAGACTGGAAGGAGGACACTCATGGTTAAAACGTTTGCTAAAATTAACGGTATTCCTTTTGGTATTATGAATACATAGTTTTTCTGAGAGGCGAAAAAGGAACATTTCCCGAATGTCCCACTGATGCACATCATTCCTCACTCATGGCCCCGTGTGACCCAACATAATGGAGTGCTCATGGTAGGGAAACGATGCACTCATGCGTGCCAGGACCTTCCGTAAGCCTGCAAAGCGTACGGGCTTGGACAAATGTGAGCATGTGCGGCCTGGCCAGGCCACCACCGTTCAACTGCACCTTCTGTCTGTTCCACTCAGACCACAATCACACTACATCCATAGCGCAGTTGTTGTTGTCGTGAAAGTGTTGTGAGACTCGCAGAACTGTGAAATGCAAAGATAGGAAGATTTTGGGAGGGGGGGGTGAAGGAATCTCTCCTTGGCATGATTAAAGACCCCAAAGGGAAATTGTGGAGGCCTTGCAATTTAAGTGTCAGTTTTGGACACTTGTTTGTGTTTTCAGACTCAGTGAGAAAGACCCGCTTTGCATGGAGGATTTGCCATCAAAGAGATTTTATTCTGTTCGACACCAAATGACTTGAAGAGCAGTAGGAAGCAAAAATGAAAGCATTTGCTTGGATGCAGGGAAGGAGACAGAAGGAGGGACAAAAATGTTTTTCAAACAGAACCCAATATTAAACCAGATCATACAAACAGAACACAATATAAAACCAGATCATATAAACATAATATAAACAGAATTCAATATTAAACCAGATCATATAAACATAATATAAACAAAACCCGATATTAAAGCAGATCATATAAATAAAATATAAACACAACCCAGTATTAAACCAGATTATATAAACATAATATAAACAGAACCAAATAATAAACCAGATCATATAAACATAATAAAACAGACCCCAATAATAAACTAGATCATATAAACAAAATATAAACAGAAAACAATTCCGTTTTAGATTTCATAGGAATAATAAATAATAAACCAGATCATATAAACATAATAAAACAGAACTCAATATTAAACTAGATCATATAAACAAAATATAAACAGAAAACAATTTTAAACCAGATCATACAAACATAACACAAACAGAACCCAATATTAAACCAGATCTCAAAAGCATAATATAAACAGAACCAAATACTAAACCAGATCATCTAAACAGAACCCAATATTAAATCAGATCATAGAAACATAATATAAACACAAACCAGTATTAAACCAAATCATATCAACATAATATAAACACAACCCAATAGTAAACTTGATTATACAAACAATCCAAAGACAATGCAAGACCAAATCAGATCATGAAAACAGAGGCCCATATCAAAGTGGATCATACAATGATAGGGAAACAGAGGACATGGTGAAGTAATAAAAATGCACACAATGAGTAGACAATAGATTTTTATAGATTTAATAGGATAGTTCAGTTTGACTCCAAGCATTGTCACAGATTTATAAAAGTGAATCACGTTTACAACTTTTTAAAAGCTAAAGATAATCTCGTAACCTGTAAGAGAAAGTAATCACTTAGAATAACTTTACACCATTATCACAAGGTTGTCGTTAATCGATTCGAGTTGAATTCTTCAATTATCAGGATGAGCATCTCTGTGCAGAATTTACAAAAGCTGCCCATCTCAATAGAGAACACATTTTTGTCTTTTTAATTCGCCACAGTGATGAAATAAGAACATGTTTGCAGAAGTTTTTAATTGTATAAATAGAATTGTGTAAATAGTTATTAGCAATTTATGTGATGTAAAAATGCAATTACATCAAAATACAGTTGAATAGGTAAAAAAAGACATAAAACGTCATATTCCCTGATGTTTTAGTAATTTTGCTGTCTGGAGTTAAAGGGCTAGCCATATTTATGTACAACTAAAATGGCTACCAGTCTATCAGTCGGCCATCTTTGATCAGATCGCAAAATAAAGCGAGGAGCACGTGTATGCCATCATGTACTATGCTTGTGCTAAGCTTGAACAAAATCAGACCATGCATGTCTGAGAAATAGTTGGGGGCACATTAAGTAACAAAATGACCACCAGTCGGTCATCTTGGATCTGATCTTGGGGAAAAAAAACTGTGCCATCAAATATGTAAGCCATCATTCATTATCTGGGTGCCAAGTTTGAACAACATCGGTAAATGCATGTCTGAGAAATGTTTGATGACGTGTTCAACAACGGGATATTTACAACTAAAATGGCTGCCATTCAGCCATATTGGAACTGATGTCAAAAAAAAAATGACATGCATATGTAAACCACCATTCGTTATCTGTGTGTCAAGTTTGAAAAACATCGCTAAATGCATGTCCGAGAAATGGTCGAGGACATGGTCAACATCGGGTTTTTTACAACTAAAATGGCCGCCAATCTATCAGTGAGCCATCTTTGATCAGATCTCAAAATTACAAGTGTTTGTAATCGGTACTGTGCTTTTACCGCATTTGAAAAAAATTGGACCATTCATGTCAGAGAAATGGTTGGGGACACATTTAAGTAACAAAATGGCTGCCGGTCAGGCATCTTGGATCTGATCTCGAAAAATAAATGACCTGCATATGTATACCATCATGGGTTGGCTTTGTGCCAAGTACAAATAAAATTGGTCCATATATGTCCGAGATATAGTTGCGGTCACAGGCGTGCATGCAAGCACGCACACAAAAATTGAGACCAAATTCATAAGCCCCCATTTCGGACTATATCCAACGGGGGCTAATAATATTTCATTTTATGTTTTTAATAACTTTTATTCATGAAAATAAATAGCAAAAATACAATACACAAACATGTTAACCAAGGGTACAGTGCGATGCGGACAAATTTTAAAGTTGAAGTCCCACACCCTATTTTCTGCATTAACCCCTAAGTTTGTGGATTTGCAGTTCATGGGGATTTTCAAGAACATAACCGACATGAACGGCAAGGCCCTCCTTGTATATATTTGACCACTGCACAGGGTATCGTGTTCTATGAACTCTTTAGTTCGTGTTGTTCTTGGGTTTTCTTAAGATGATTGTGAAACAAACATGTTGATTCTGAACTGGTGAAGACTCCGGTTGTCTCTGCAAAGACCTTTTGCAAGCGAGAAGTAATTATAAATAATTTAGGGATAAATTAAGAGGCTTTCCATTGAAGGAGTCATTCATACATACAAGCGATCTTTATTTATACAGAGACGTAGACAATACAGGAGCCTGTCCCTCATTCGTAAATCATATGCAGGGCAAAGGCATTTTGAAGCATCAAACTACTTCGACACAAACTACCAGGGTAACAGGACACAGTGGATAAATCAACACACTGGATGTGATTTGAGCTGGAAATGCAGCTTTTAACGAGCTGAGAACTCAGATGGGAATAATCAAAGAACGTGCATTGCTTGTTGGATTAATCTCGTGACAGCCAAATAAGGTACATGAATGTAGGTACGTAAAAATATTTAAAATGTAAGGCATTTGGGACGGTTGGAGGGAGATTGGGATGGGGGAGGTTGACCTGTATACCTGTACCATCCATTTTATCTGGATGTAGTTAGTGGAGTGTGTGTGACTGTGATAAGATAGCTTAATAAGCAATGCTGTTGGGATGGGTTAATGCATTATGTTCGACCCATGGAGCGCAACAAGATTCAATGCAAGTGATTTTGGGTCTGAAGATTTTTTTTTTCCCATTTCACAGGTGGGCTGTTCAGAGGTGCCGAACCTTTTCCATCAGTGGGAAGTTGGGCAGAAACTTTCCATCAGCGCAATGGGCGGCAGCAACGCGTTCGTTAGTATTCAGACTCGTGGTGAGTATTATGGGGAACGTGAGTGAACGCCTTGCCCTAATCATTTAGCGTTGCTCACAACTGACATTTAAACATGATGGTCTGGGAGGAGATGGGTCGGCGAGACTCCCGAGGGTGTGGTTCAGAAAGGGGGGGGTCCGGAAGTGGGGTGCATTTGCTTTCAGGTGGGCAGAAGTAGGTAAGTGAACATTATCCTGTTATAGACGCAAAGTTTGTAATGAAATGTCTTGTTAAGATCGCTATTCGTTCCCTGTTTTATCGACGGAACTACCATGGAGCCCGTATGGACATTGGCAGTCGATGCAAACCTCCCAGGATCCAGGAAGATGTGTGATTATTGAAAATGCACACATTTAATTGTTTTTCTGGACATTATGCCAATAGTTCGTGCTTGTGGGTCAGAATCCAGCAGCACACTGCGTCTGCTTCAACAATCTCACCTCTGTACATTTGCATTCTTCCCTGCTGTCTTGGCAGACTAATTTCCTCATCAAGCCAACAGCTGCTCACTGTCTTCTACCATCTCGTTTCTGGTCCTACGCCATGTATACTTTCCTTCTCTGCACCCCACCTACTCCCCGCCCCCAGGTTTCTCCAGGGTGCACATATTGTGCCAGTAACCCACTTCTGGTAAGACTCCTGAAACCCAGGCTCACTGCTCATCTCCACTCATTTGGTCCTCTTTTCTACCTCGCCTGTGGAAACAACTTCCTCAGTCTATTCAATGCCATTCTTCTCACCAGGACTTTACAATGACTGTTCACCACCATTTCAGGATACCCCCACCCATACTCATGATCTTTTTTACCCTCATTAACACTCCCCAAGCCCATCCTTTCTCTTTCAGGTTATTGGGTCTCTATGCAGCCCCCTTCCCTTTACCCCTTTTTTTGATTTTTTGTTCCATTTCTGTTTCATCCTCAGTTTTCCCTGTTTGTTTAGCCACACGCTTGTAGAATTTTTTTTAATTCTTTGCTGTCTTTTGAAAAGAATAGGTCATTGTGTGCTGGTGCCTTGGCAAAAATATAAAACAACTTCATCCTGGGTGATGGGAAGGCAATGAGAAACCACTCAGTGTATTTCATTCAAAGGTTAGTGCAGTACAACTAACCATGAGTGTTGCTTTTATTACCCTCTAAAGTTGAAACGTGGAAACTTACTCATGCATCTCAAATCAACTCTGATTTATACAGGTGTGTGGGTACATGCATGTTTTACTTTGTCTTCGTTCATATCATTCCTTTTCTAAGGACAATTGCACACTCTTGTCCAATTTATTAAAATAATGCAATCCCATAGATAGGATATGTTTCATGCAGGATGCTGTCCCATGACTGACACCAAAACCTTAAATGCAAGGACAAGCAGACACAGAAAAGATGACACCAAAACCTAACAGTATCTTGCTGTGGAAATGGATTCAAGCGGTTAAGATTATATCGTTTCGCAATAGATATTTCCAGAGTACATATTTACCGGAAGCATGAGGTACAAAGCCTGGTGTTGGCTTATTGGTTCGTGGGGATCTTCGGGTCCTTGGGATCTTGGGATCTTCGGGTCCTGACTTTGAGCCCTGTTGACTGCTGAATTAACACCAGGTGAGGTTGACTCAGCCTGTCATCCTTCTGAGGTTAGCAAAATGAGTACCAGTGTACTGGTATGGGGGCACAGCATCGGCAGCATAGTCGTGCCCCAACAAAATTATAGCTACCTGGCAGCCAAGCTGCCATTTGCAAGAAGAAGAAGAAGCATGAGGTAATTTAATTATCAAAGGAGGACAGAGTATGTTTTCACCCCTGTTTGTCCGTCTGTCTGTTTGTCTGTGAGCAACTTAGCTCAAAAAGTTATTGATCGATTCAGACAAAACGAAGTGTGGATATGTTGGGTGTGTGACAAGGATGAATTCACTCAATTTTGGTGATCATTCGGATCTGGATCTGAGATTTTTTTTTAATCTTTAAAGTGATTTTTCACAATTGATAGATAGGGCCAAAAATCATATATAGTACAATATTTCAAAAGGTTGTGGACTGGTTATGACAAACTTAGTAGATGAGTTGGGCAGTTGACAAGAAGAACCCCATTAGATTTTGGTTAAGGTCTGGAAGCAGATCCGGCCTATTGGTAAGATAAATAACGTAAACTGTTCAGCCTGGTAGATATGGGATTATGCATCATTGTTTGTATAGAAAGCTGTCACTTTCTCTCCCTAATGTTTGTGTCTAAAACCGCTTTTCCCTCAAAACCCATTTGATATTCTCTCCTTTGTAGTCTGTTAAATATGCTTTTATTAGGGAGATTTGGCCTCGCAACGCCGTAAAACACAAGTTTTGGTGCCAAGGCAGAGGTTTTGACATAAGCATGAGCCCTGGACATTTTCCCCAAACGTTAGAGAGGTTCGGCATTGGGGCTCCCCTTGATTAACGGCCAAACTGCCAATCAGTGTGGGGCATACAGGGTGGAGGTGATGTCCGCAGAAGTCTTTAGAAGCTGTGCCTATGTCCAGTCTGGGCTTCTTTGTCCCATGACTGATACCAAAAGTCAATCATGATTCACTGTCTTTCCTTAATATGTGCACCCTTTTGAGGAACTTCAATGCATTAGGGGGCCATTAAGCCCATCAAGGCTGTGCAATAGTTGCCATATTGTGGTTGTTTGTCCGTGCTATATCCTTTTTAAAAGCTGAGTGTCAAGCAAGGAAGAAGCATGTACCACTGTCCCCACTG
The DNA here is from genome assembly GCF_056783735.1 of Eptatretus burgeri. NCBI lineage: Eukaryota > Metazoa > Chordata > Myxini > Myxiniformes > Myxinidae > Eptatretus > Eptatretus burgeri. Next base: position 80,220,870 of record NC_140963.1, on the reverse strand, counting down.
TCTACCACTGTCCCATGACTGGCTTCTTTGCCTGGGTCCTCAGCTGGTCTTGGTTTTTAGTCTGCTTTGGTTCATGGTTCCTTGCCACAGTTGGTTCATTGTCCGTCCAGCTCAGGCTGGTTCAGCTGGGGGCCAGACGGGGCTGGAGCAGGAGTCAGACAAGACCAGGAGGATCCGCTGAGGTCCCGGTCTGCTGCCGCAGTGACAACCGTTCAATTCCTGCCATTTCAGCTGTGCTGCATCCCATGTATAGGGGCCAACTCAAGTCGATCATATGGCACACATCTGGGTTACGACTGATATTCCATTGTCTTGTCATTTCTTCCTGGTCTTTCTCCTGTGGTATGCATGGGACCCATGAAGTCTTAGTTTGAGAAGGACCTTTCATATGTACGATACCCAGGGTGCATATTTTGTTTTCTAAATACAATTGTTATCTACAATCTTTCTACACTCCCTGTTCTCCCTTCCCTGTTTAATATACACAGACATTAATCCACTGGGTCTCCATTGTGTAACTGAGTTAACATGATTGCTTGAACCACTCAGTTTCATAAGGAAGGGTTTAGCAGGAAGGAAGATCAAGAGTGTTGCCCTGTTCCGTCAGCAAGCAAAGGTGTTCAGCCAAGAAGGACATGTGGCAAAACAGGACATTATTGCAGCAGGAGAAAAAGCACTTGTGTCATTATATGGTGGTGCCAAAGAACAAGGACTGGACACTTTATGATACAGGCGATTTTGTGAGAAGGTTTCCAAGAGCACATCTCATGTAGATCCTCAAACACTACCCCCAACCTCAGCAATTGAAAAGTATCACAGCCTCTGTGTATATTATCAGATGATGGAGTGGAAAGGAAGAAGCATCAATATGAAGCCGGAAGAGTGGGGATGGTACATGGTGGATGGACAATGTTTGCAAATACAAACTGACCAGCTTGCAGCTCCATAAAAACTACTGGATGTCATCTGCTGTAACTGTGAAACAGACCGTGATACAAAGAGGTGCACATGCAGAAAGTATAGTCTGCATTGCAGTGCTGTTTGTGGAGAATGGCGTGGGAACCACTCAGATTTGGAGGGATGATTGGCGTCCATTTCAAACTTCTCCCTCATTGGGCATGACGAACTGTTCTCCTCACCATTTTGAGTGGCTTGAGTTTGGAGGAGAATTCTGGCGTGTTGCTCAATTGACCTCGGATGTACCAAATTGAGATTGGGAAAGGAGCACATAGGTCCTCAATCCGGTTTGGTTCATGTAAGTCGATTGACCGATGCGACCTCTGCAACAATATTATCATTTTATTTGTACTGACGTATCTCTACAAATTATATTCTGAAATTTAAAATGTGTATATTTACAATCAAACATTAGTTCTGGTGGCATCAAATCTGTCGTAAATTTTTGGTGTGCACACAACAATTAAATATGGGCCAGGCAACAGGTAGCAAACAAGGTGTTCAACAGACTCTGTGACGTAATTGTGAAAGTGTCGGCTCTCAGTCTGGGAGGTCGGAGGTTCGAACCTGATTCCGCAAAATCCTTCCAAAGACTTTTAAAATGATACATGTTACTTCCTTGCTTGACACGCAGCTTTTAAAAAGCATATAGCACGGACAAACAACCACAATATGGCAACTAGTGCACAGCCTTGATGGGTTTAATGGCCTCCTAATGCATTGAAGTTCCTCGAAAGGGTGCACATATTAAGGAAAGACAGTGAATCACGTGATGATTTGCTCTGACAATTTCTGCAGACATCGTCACTGAAGGAGTGAGCAACACCAGTACTGTATTTAACAAGTTACATAAAAACAAAGTGAATTAATGAAAACTATCAGTGCCCCTTGGAAATTCTGCGCAATGTAAAATATGACTTCAATTTCTCAACCTGCCCCCACCCAAACCCAATCCCAAGTCTTCAAACCCCTCCCCACCAACCCTATCCGACTGTACACAGAAAATTTGAAATTCACCCAAACACCGAGTGCTTCCTAAGTAAACGTCTCATGCAGTAACCTTCTGCAGTCACACAAACTTGAAGACACGAGACATTGAGAAAACATCAATTATTGACAGTGAATACAAGTACAACAAACGAAAAGTTATGGTACCTGCTCTGATTTAATAAGAAACACAGGTAAAGTGATATGCAGTGTTCGAACAAAAATTCTTGTTAAGAAAGGTTTATAGTAGGTGTACAAAAGTTCACCGAATTCCATCTTCCTCTGTGTTTCATTGGAGGGAATTGTCATGTGAGATATGCTCGAGGCAGTGGAACACCATGAGGAAATTGCTGTCGTGATGTCTTCTTCTGAAAAACTATTCCTTGGTTCATCAAATTCTAAGGGTCTTCATGGCCCCCTATGAATTCTCTTTTTTTTTTTTTTTTTTTTTTTTCTCTCTCTCTCTCTCTCTCTCTCTCTCTCTCTCTCTCTCTCTCTCTCTCTCTCTCTCTCTCTCTCTCTCTCTCTCTCTCTCTCTCTCTCTCTCTCTCTCTCTCTCTCTCTCTCTCTCTCTCTCTCTGTCTCTCTGTCTCTCTGTCTCACTGTCTCTCTGTCTCTCTGTCTCTCTGTCTCTCTGTCTCTCTGTCTCTCTCTATATATATATATATATATATATATATTTATATATATATATATATATATATATATATATACATATAATGCTGCACACACTCACCAACTGTTTATTTTTACATGTAGAGTCTGAGTGGTGATGAATGTATCAAGGTGATAAAGTTATGGATAAAAGTGCATGTTATGCACAGGGTGGTCCATATGTCTCGTCAATCAATATATAACGTTTTAGATTTTTTTTTCAGAGTGATATTAAAAATACAAAGCAACAAAACTATATATGTATTTTTCTATATATGCATATATATGTATAGATATGCATATATATATATATAAGGCCCGGCGAGGATGAGTGATGTAAGCGACATTTTTTAATGATACTAGCATAACCCGCGCTCTGCGCGACATGTTGGGGTGGGTGTGTTTGAGAAAGGAACTGATGCAGAGTATCAGTGGTAATTTTACTTTAATGCAGTAAGTGGAATACAATGTTTAAAGTACTTCTTGATACACAATGTTTTGGGTTATAGCATTGTCATTGTGGAACCCTTGTTTTGTAGTAGGTATAATTTTCACCATAATGTCCGAGAACCGACGTGATCGTGAGGAGGCAACATATAGCTGACCGTGGCTGAACACTGGCTGTGGAAGATATAACCCAACTTTATCAAAGGTTTGGCCTTGCGCTTTGTTTATAGTCATGCAGTAGCTGACTCTTACTGGAAACTGTTCTTTCAAGAATGAATGCGAAAGATGGCAGGTGTGCTGCCACCTCCACCTATACTTCAGACACAACAACAACCAAAGGACACAAAGCCAAATGCAGTAACCGTTTTTGGCACGATTTCACTGTTTCAGAACCATTTTATTTACTTTTTTTGTACCATGCACCTCATATGGTCTTTGAGATAATGTAAGCCGAATATCACGTTACTCGAGCGCAGAACAAAGCCGATGATAGCGCGACACGAAACCACAAACTCGGAAATAATATATAAGATGATGATGATAGGCTCGGATGATAGGGGAAGGGTTAAAATAGTGCTATTAGTCCAGGCAATCTAGCCCATTTTTCACTTGATCGGGAACAAATTGCAACAGAATTTTTTTTAATGCAATGCATTTCTATGAGGTCCCCAGAACACCATACTAAAAGTCGTAAGAAATACGTCTAATTAGCATAAATCCAATATGGCGGCCAATTATCAATATTGTGCCATATCTTTGCTCACAGATGACATATTTGAGTGATTTCAACTTCTAGAATGGATATTTTGTATATAAGGATGCATTTAGCATACTTTTAAACTTCCCTGGAACAAAATCTCATTTGCATGAATCCAATATGGCCACCAAATATCAATATCTTGCCAAATCTTTGCTCTCAGATGATGTATTTTAGTGATTTAAATTTCTATAATAAGATCTTTGGATCCAAGGATGCATTTGTAATACTTAAAAATTTCATTGGATGCATCTAGGACACATGCTATATGCAAAGTCTGCATATGTATACCTGCAAATGATGCTTAATCTGCCAGAAAGTCATCTAGATGTCCATCAGCAATTTGAGAAAGGATATCATGTGGTGAGGCACAGTGATAGGTACTGGGCAGGACTATCCACGGGTCTCACAATTGAGCAAGTGCTGATGAGAAGTATAAAGACACATGGAGGCCAGACAAGAGGAAAAGGAATGACAGAAACTCAGCGTTTGGTGTGGGTCCTTTCCATGCCAGCATGTGCAAATATCAACGAGGTCATGCAGAAGCTCAGTGGCTTCTGCATGTGAAACCAGTGACCAGCACAAAGACCTGTCAAAAGCTAGAGATGTCAATGACACCCTTGATCTTATCAGCTATCTCAGGGAGAGAGATCCATTCGCATGGGATCCATCCCTGTTTAACATTGCAAATGGCATTACAGCCCAGGAAGGAGTCAACGTTGAAAGATCAAGAACAGTTGGAGAAAAGATTCTAGCATCCATGGTTGGGAAATCTGTAGAAGAGTTCACCTTCTGGGAATGTGATCGAGCAGTGACACTTAATTCAAGATCAAAGGAGAATCTGTGAAGGTAGATCCACAGTTGATCTTCCAGAGACTGGTAACCATTGGGGAGCGCTGTGAAGATCTACAGTCACTCTTCAAATATGAACTGTGTAGTTACCCCCCAGCATTGTTTGTATCTTCCTTCCTTCCCCTGCAGGCCAATAAGGCTGTACTTGCTGATGTTCTCTGGAAGACCATGCAAGGGGAGCAACGAGAATCAATTGGAAATGTCACGTATATCCTCGATAGTGGTGCGCTACTTCATCGTCTTCCATGGCCAAGAGGTTCCACATATGAGAGTGTCAGTCAGCTTTATGTCACATATGTGACACATAAATATGGGCCTGCTACCATTACCTTTAATGGATACCAAATTGGTCCAACAACAAAAGATGCCACGCACATGAGAAGGACAGGGGCTTGTTCAGGCATGACAGTAAACTTCACTGGTGGAATGGTTATACAGTCCAAGAAGGAGGAATTCATCAAAAATGTGACAAACAGCGATTTATTGTTTACCTTAGTGACAAACTAGAGCAGGCTGGGTGTAATATAGATCATGCAAAGCATGATGCTGATGTGTTCATTGTCCAAACAGCTGTTGCATCCGCGAGAATCAAAGGCACTGTCCTGATAGGGACATCCAATGTCCATGGATTCGAGCCCCCAGCTCGAACACGCCGCGTAGCAAGATGGCGGCGCCATGCTCTTTCTTCTCAAAGCACCGCTTGTGCACGCCCTCCTCAGCACATTCTGGCCCTGCGCAATGTCGACGGCACAAGACCGTTACATTGACGATGGGTTTCAGCTGATTTCTCTCAAGGTCCAGCATACAATTCCAGGCCTGGCCTGTTCAGCAGACAAGGCCAAATCGAGGTGCCGGGCTCCGGCATGCTGGGTCCATGGGATTCCAAGACATTGTCGAGCCGTGAGGTGAGCAGGGACTGTCAGAGGCTCCGTCGTTTCCTCTCTTGCCTTCCTGCCTTGAAGCCCGACTTCTCAACGCCGTCCTCTCAGTTTCTTTCTCTGCAGAATCACCTTTTCTTTCCTTTTCTACGCTCGCCTCTCAAAGCCGATTGCCGTTTCTCTCACGGCAGAATCACCTCCTCATAAGAGTCGATCGCCGAGTCGACGTGCAGGCCACCTCTCCCACTGCCAAAAATGGAAGAAATCGGCACGCTCAGGTTCAGCTTCTCTCCCGGCAGATTCAACACTATCCCTCCTTTGTTCGCTCGCTTTGAAACCCCAGCACGCCTCGAAAACCGACTGTTCGCCCAAACTGAACCATTTCACGAGGTCTTCGTTCGCTCCCCGCTGGCTCCTCCCCCTTTATGAAGCCAACAAACTCCTCCCCCCAGCTCCACCTCCCTCTCCAGGCCACTCCCCCTCAGCCAACTGGGCGGGGCCTATCGTCCGAAGAGGGAAGGAATAAGAAGCCCTCGGCACACCACCACTGTACTAACAATAAAACATGCATCCTACACCTCCCGACACACATGTAACATCCATTTTACCGAACAACCTAGCTAAACATGCATTTAATGGGGGATCTGAGCTAATCCTATATTTAGTAGCCTGCTCAGGGCCATTTCCGTAACACTACCCCAACCTTTCTCCTGAGACTCTCCCGAGCCTCTTTCTGGGGCAGCCCACGGCAATGGCCGTCTAATGTACAGCACAGATCTCCCATTTACTCTAACCCACAACATGAGAAGTACTTAACTCCAAAAACCAGTGTCACAGTAAGATTGGCATGTGTGACGTAAATTCTCTATGTAAATGTGTATCGTGGAGCGCCGCCTCCAGGTTGGAGAGGATATTAGAAGTCTCCACCATTTACAGTTCAGTATTCCTGTCCCCACGTTCTCCAGTGCAGTGAGGTATTTTGAATTACTAGTACGTGCCCATAAAAAAAAATAGTAATAAAAAAATATTCAAACCGTGAGCAAGAAACAACAACCACACAGGCCGTTTCTTCGCTCTCGCGTGCCCGTACGTGCATTGGCCGGAAGTTCGCATATCGCAGTTATGATTATTCGCAATTTAGTTTTAATGGCCAATTATTCAATTAGCGCAAATGTATTTTGCCTTTTCGCAATGTCGTCGCAAGGAAAAACAAGAGAAGAGAAGAGAGGAACAAAAAAAAAATTACTTCCTGGTTCGGAGCACACCAGCTCACTCTGATGTTACCGAAATTTATGCACCATCTAATATGAAAACGATCATAACTTGGGGCATTGTGTTTATCTATAAATGCGCATAAGAAATCGAGAAATTATTAGAATACACGGTCATCATTATCCGGAACTCCAAACGTTGTAACCTGTAATATGGGGATCGTGGCTGAGCTTCCCTTCCCCCATTGGCCACGCCCACGCAACAACGTGTCTTGTCATTGGTTTGGTAAATAAATAGCCATAACTTGGGAACCACTTGTCCGATTAATAACAAACCTTGAAAAGGCACATCCTCAGGTCCCCAGCAATATACCTAGCAAGTTTCAATCAGACCGGACCAGTGGTTGTTGAGAAACAGCGGTCACAGACACACACACACACACACACACACACACACACACACACACAGACACACACACACACACAGACACACACAGAGACACACACACAGAGACACACACACAGACACACACACACACAGACACACACACACACACACACAGACACACACACACAGACACACACACAGACACACACACACAGACACACACACAGACACACACACAGACACAGACACACACACAGACACACACACAGACACACACACACACACACACACAGACACACACACACAGACACACACACAGACACACACACACAGAGACACACACACAGACACACACACAGAGAGACACTCACACACACACAGACACACACACACAGACACACACACAGACACACACACAGAGACACACACAGACACACACACACAGACACACACAGACACACACACACAGACACAGACACACACATAGACTCACACATAGACACCCACACACACAGACACACACACACACAGACACACACACACAGAGAGACACACACAGACACACACACACAGAGAAACACACACAGACACACACACACAGAGACACACACACACACAGACACACACACACACACAGACACACACACCGACACACAGACAGTGACACACAGAGACACACACAGAGACACACACACAGAGAGACACACACAGAGACACACACACAGAGACACACACACAGACACACACACACAGACACACACACACACACACACACACACACACAGATTGTTGGAATTATAGATAGATAAGCAGTCGGTGTACTTTTGCTTCATGCACGTAACCCGCGTTATTATTATTATTAATAATTTTTTTTTGCCAACACGTAACCCCACAATTTTCAATGACTTGGTAAATTGGATTGAAAGATGTATTAAGAAAGAAGATGGTGGTTATGTTGAAACCGAGCAATTTGAAACGTATTGTTTAAAAACTTTTGAATGATGCTTTCCTTGGCAATTTAGTTATCTTCTCCCATGTGAACAAGCCGTTGGTGCTTGAAGTTGCACAAAGACTGAACACCCTCGTAAAAATGTTCATTTTTAACATTATTTTTGAAGGTTAACTCTAAGTACTCGATGCAAGGGCGAGGATTTGATTTATGTGAATAGGAGAGCTGGCTTCATATTTTGTAGAAAGGACAGGGTACCTCAAGATGTCACACCTGCATGACCTCCAAACTGGTCTGAGAGAATTTCACAGATTTAAATCCGGTGTTACGGAAACCCAGCATGAAGTATTTCCTTATAGTAAGTCGCCAAACACACAAATGCCATTTCCTGCCACCAAATTGAAATTAGATATGAGTGGAGAAGAACACGCGTGTCCGGATAATCCCACCCCAACCTCAACCCCAACCCATCCTCCTTCCAAATTTCCAGTTTTCCCTCCTGAGAGTTTCCTTCTGTATCCATCTTATCCACCTCCATGCATCCTCTCCTCCCCACACTCATTGTTTGTCTGCCTCCCCCTGTCTTAGCCTTCCCATTGTCCTGTTGCGTCCTGATCCATTCAGTGTGCTAGCACTAGCTCTTCCACGAGCCTCGACTATATATATATATATATATATATATATATATATATATATATATATATATATATATATATATATATATATATATATATATATATATAGAAACGAGTGTGCGTGCACAAAATATCGGATAAAGAAGTTTCAATCCACCTGGACCAATCACAAATTGTTCACAATGTACCATCATCCGGGCCTGGATGTGTGTTTTAAAAGAAAATCCATAAGGAGTAACATTGTGACAAGGTGAGGTTTGTTGGCTGAACGATGTTAAAGAAACACTAACAATTTGGCAGTTTTGCTCTGTCAAGGTGCTGCTAAAGGCTGCAGAGGAGAGCGGTAAGCTTGGTTCGAGCCCAGGGCGAACATTTTCTCTCGGTTTGTTGCCGGCGTGGCGAGGGGTATTGGGCTGTGAAATGAAACAGCAAGGACAATAGGGCCAAGAACACTGTGGAATGATAGTTGATAGTTCGCACAGACTCTCTACCACACTGCTCATCGCTGCTCCCAACCTGTACCACACTGCTCAATGCCACTCCCAACCTGTAGCACACTGCTCAATGCCACTCCCAACCTGTAGCACACTGCTCAATGCCACTCCCAACCTGTACCACACTGCTCAATGCCACTCCCAACCTGTAGCACACTGCTCAATGCCACTCCCAACCTGTACCACACTGCTCAATGCCACTCCCAACCTGTAGCACACTGCTCAATGCCACTCCCAACCTGTACCACACTGCTCAATGCCACTCCCAACCTGCACCACACTGCTCAATGCCACTCCCAACCTGTAGCACACTGCTCAATGCCACTCCCAACCTGTACCACACTGCTCAATGCCACTCCCAACCTGTAGCACACTGCTCAATGCCACTCCCAACCTGTACCACACTGCTCAATGCCACTCCCAACCTGTACCACACTGCTCAATGCCACTCCCAACCTGCACCACACTGCTCAATGCCACTCCCAACCTGTACCACACTGCTCAATGCCACTCCCAACCTGTACCACACTGCTCAATGCCACTCCCAACCTGTACCACACTGCTCAATGCCACTCCCAACCTGTACCACACTGCTCAATGCCACTCCCAACCTGTACCACACTGCTCAATGCCACTCCCAACCTGTACCACACTGCTCAATGCCACTCCCAACCTGCACCACACTGCTCAATGCCACTCCCAACCTGTACCACACTGCTCAATGCCACTCCCAACCTGTACCACACTGCTCAATGCCACTCCCAACCTGTAGCACACTGCTCAATGCCACTCCCAACCTGTACCACACTGCTCAATGCCACTCCCAACCTGTACCACACTGCTCAATGCCACTCCCAACCTGTACCACACTGCTCAATGCCACTCCCAACCTGTACCACACTGCTCAATGCCACTCCCAACTTGTACCACACTGCTCAATGCCACTCCCAACCTGTAGCACACTGCTCAATGCCACTCCCAACCTGTACCACACTGCTCAATGCCACTCCCAACCTGTACCACACTGCTCAATGCCACTCCCAACCTGCACCACACTGCTCAATGCCACTCCCAACCTGTACCACACTGCTCAATGCCACTCCCAACCTGCACCACACTGCTCAATGCCACTCCCAACCTGTACCACACTGCTCAACGCTGCTCCATACCTGTACCACACTGCTCAATGCCACTCCCAACCTGTACCACCTGCTCAATGCTGCTCCCAACCTGCACCACACTGCTCAACGCTGCTCCATACCTGTACCACACTGCTCAATGCCACTCCCAACCTGTACCACACTGCTCAATGCTGCTCCCAACCTGCACCACACTGCTCAATGCCACTCCCAACCTGCACCACACTGCTCAATGCCACTCCCAACCTGTACCACACTGCTCAACGCTGCTCCATACCTGTACCACACTGCTCAACGCTGCTTCCAACCTGTGCCACACTGCTCAACACTGTTACCAACCTGTGTCACATTGCTCCATATTGTGCCACATTGATTCACATTTTTCCGCACTGCTTCACACTGCTTAATGATTTTTTTAAAGTGGCTTAAAGGTGATTCCTGGTGTTGGCTTAATGGTTATGGTGGTGGTCTTGGGATCCTCGGGTCCTGAGTTCAAATCCTTCTTGGCTGTTGAATTAATACCAGGTGGGGTTGACTCAGCCTGTCATCCTTCTGAAGTCAGTAAAATGAGTGCCAGCTTGCTGGGAAGAAAGAGCTATTTGAGTATCCTGTGGTGGAGTGGTGACCTGTCCCAGGAGACTGCTTCAGCAGTACTGACACTGTACAGAGTATGGTCCCAATGGATGGATGTATTTGAGGTGGAATTTTGATTGGCTTCATGCATTCCATCCTAACGTGCAAATCAAAACATGATAAAACTGCACTGGAATTTGGTGGAGGACATACCTCCTCCAGGTTGAACAGTTTACATTTTTTATTGCACCGCCAAGCTGGATCTGGGTCCAGACCTGAAACAAAATTGGATTGGCTTGTTCTTGTCACCTGTCCAACCCACTCACCTAGTTTTGTCGTAACTTTTCCATAACTTTTTGTTGTGTTGCTCTCCATCGTTTTGGTCCCATCTCTCACTGCTGAAGAATCACTTTTTAAAATTCTAGTATCTGGATCAGGATCTTCACCAAAATCAAATCAATTCATCTTTCTCACACACCCAACAGGCCCACCAAATTCTGTCCAAATCCATCCATTACGTTTTGAGATATCCTGCTCACAGACAGACAGACAGGGGTAAAATCATAACCTCGTCCACATTTGATGGCGGACGAAATTAACAAACAAGATCACAGCTAATCCCTCCAAAAGTTATTACATTCTCATGGCTTTGCTAAGATTATCATTTACGTTATCATATTAATATATATTGAAACAAAGCACGGTTTTCTGGTGGTGAAGAACATTATACTAATTCTAAGATTCCTGGTGTTTATTCCCCTCTTGGATATTAAATTATAAAATCTCCGATGATGCATAATTCTATACAAGGGGTTTGTACCTGTGCATTCATTTCACGTGTGCAATGGTAGGCTCTACATCCTGCTTCAAATTTATGTCAAAAACGCATTTCAACAAAACCTTCCGTCTGCATTCTCAATCAATATTCAATACCCTCTGACACACTTGTTTCAAGTTCTTGTGTTCAACTGTTCCAGGAAGGTTGTAAATGTTCTTATGTGACCAACCCCATCAGACCACTTTGATAATTACACGTTTTGGAGGGTTGCACTTGGCTGTGCTGGGCAGACATACAGTCTGAAGCAGCTTCCATGTGACTGGTTCATCCACAAATGAATGATAATGATATGTGAGGACTTTAAAATTTACTTTCCTTTTAGCTCGATTTTCTTCTTATTTTGTTTATATTTTATTGCTTCTGCTTAGAATCTCAAGTTGAGCTCTTATTTAAACTTCCTTTGCTTACTTCTTTTTTTTTTTTGCCAGTAACGGTTTACTGCTCCTGGCATTATGCTTCTTATAAAACATCTTTAAATGCCAATCTCTTTTCTTGTTGATGTGCATATTCAGTATTCATCCATTTCCTTAAATACATCTTTCAGGCTTGACATGATATAAGGTAAGGCTTTGGGCATTCGGCAGTAAGTGGGATGCTGAAGATATCTCTCCAGGAATATATTTTTTTGCAAATCATCATTTTTGATGGAAACCTTGAATCCTCTTGTGTCTAACTATTTGATGGACCTCCATCTATTTGAAAAAAAAAATACGAAGAACCTTCACTAGGATGTCCAGCCATTAAGGCTCCTGAGAATGAAGAACTAGTCTTGTTGGTGAAGGCGAGCGTAGATCCGGTTTTTTGCTCTGATGAAGTGTTAATGGCTGAAACGTCAGCTTATCCTTGATTCCCACTGTGGTTAGCAGACTGTACCTCAACTCAATGTCCTGTGGATTTCATTGTTTTAAGGATCCTGAGCCCCACCATCAATTCCACACTGAAGAGTGTCTTTGAGTCTTAAACATCAAGACTTAATCTTAATAATCTTAATCTTAATCAAGACTTAATAAACATCAAGACTCTTAAACATCAAGAGTGAAGGTGAGTTGTCTTTCGTGGAACATCATTTAGCTTTCCTGCCTCATGAGATGATCCTCATCCTTTCGTAGCACTTTCAACCACTGGAAACTTATTTATGTTCACTAGCAAGTATTTCTCCATGATGTAAGCTCGACCCTCTGCCATGCTTCTTGAAATGTTGATTTCAAATCCGTTGACATCCTTCGTACCTCTCATCACCAAGCTGACACATTTTGCAATACTCACCAATTTTCCTTCAGCTTTTATGTCATGCTATCTTTTTGTTAGGTTATCCAACTCTCTTTTGCACTGACGAGGGGTTAATGCCTGAAACGTCAGCTTATTTCTTCCCACGGTGGTAATCATACCTCAATCCGTTAGTCATGTTGATTTCATCCATTGTTCGATGCATCTACCAATGCAGATCGACACGAGCCTCACCAGCAAGACGCGTTCTTTATTCCACGTTTTTGTTAGCTATTCACATTCTTTCATTGACGAACTTTGTGATTTTTGTGGAAACATCTCCCAATCATTGTAAAATTCCATTCTTCTCTCTGGCCCTTCAATATTTCCTGATTTCTTAAATTTTAAACATTTCCGATTTACCACCTCAATTGTCCAGCTCATTGTTAGATGATCTTAGGGTTGGTGTTAAAGTTTGCCCCAAAGCCTCAATGATGGTTTCTTTTAAATGGCCTTGGGGTGTCTGCCTATGGTGAAGCAGAATATAAACAAAGTAATATGTTTTTATTGTTTATTTGTTTTTGTACACATTGTCCAGGCTCTTATGAGAGCTAACACACAACACACATCAAGGGGAGCAAGGGGGCGGGAGCGAGAAGGACAAAAATAGTGGGGAACAGAGACATTAGGAGATCTGTAGAAGGGAGAGGGATGGGGCGGGGAACACGGGGTATACAAGATGGACACTACAGGGATTTTCAGGAAGGAAAGCAGGGAATTTGAAGGAGGTGGGGTTGGGGTGGATTAACGGGGGTAGAAAAGATCGAGGATTTGGATGGGGGAAGAAAAGAGGTGGTGGTAAACAGCTGTTTTGAAGGCCTGAAAGGAAGAATGGGATTGAACAGAGTGTGGGAGTTTTTTCCAAAGGTGGGAAAAAAGAGGAATAAAAGAGTGAAGGTGAGCAGTGATTCGTGATTTTGGTAGTTTTACCAGAAGGGGATTGCTGGCAAACCTTGAGCACCCTGCAGAAATATGGGGGGTACATATCGCAAGGGGAGAGACCAGAGAGGAGATGGTAGAAGACAGAAAGACCACCAACCTGCCTTGGTGAGAAAGTGAGAGGCCCAAGGACAGCCTCACCACGGGAGATACCAATAATTCTAAATGCCTTGGTTTCCACAGCCTGAATCTGAGAAAGGTGAGAGGCAGGAGCACCAGCCCTGAGGTGGAGAGCAGTACTCTATGAGACAGCAGAGGAAAGCTTTGCATGTGGTCAGGAGCTCAAGTTGGCTGAGGAAGGACTTTGCATGATGGAGGAGTCCCACTCGGCGACTGGCTTTAGTTGCCAGGTTGGAAAAGTGGCTTTCCCAGGAGTAATCGTGGCAGATAGTGAGACCCAGAAGCTTCAATGAAAGGACTTTTTCCAGAGGATTGTTGAGAAAGTAGATGGGGAGAGGGGGTCCAAATGGTCCTTTCGGAAAGACATAGTGAGAGTGTGAGATTTGTCAGGATTGAAAGACATGTTCCACATGTCGGACCAGTTTGTGATTTTATCCAGATCTGCAGAGAGCGAAGAAGAAGCTGCTTGCCAGTCTGAGGGATGACAGATGGTACAGCAGAGGGCGGAGTCATCAGCAAAGAGATAGAGGATTTGCCAGAGTCAGAGAGATCATTGATGAAAACCAGAAAATGAACAGAGCCAAGAATGCTGCCTTGAGAAACTCCAGCCTGGACAGGAAGAGGGGATGAGAGAACTCCATTTAGGGCCACATGCTGACTGTGACAGGAGAGGAAGTCTGCGAGCCATGAGTGGAGATGGCCTTGCATACAATACAATAGGAAAAGAGTTTAGTGAGCAGGACAGGGTGCCAGACCGTGTCAAAAGCACTGCAATATGTCTTGGGATATGGCTCTATTTTCATGTTTGGCATTGAGTACCTCCATCCATTGTTGGGAGAGCAGAAGCAGCATATCCAGGGTAGGCTAACCTGGTCTGAAACCAAATTGATGATCAGAAATCAAGCCATTGAAGAAGAGGAAGGATTTAATGTCTGAAACAATGGTGGATTCCATAACCTTTCTGATGATTGGGAGAAGGCTGATTGGTCTATCGTTGCAGGGATCTGTTTTTGCACCTTTTTTATGCAGAGCGGTAATGTTTGCTGATTTCCAAACAGATGGCAGATGACCTTGAGCAAATACGAGGTTGAATAGAGCAGAGAGAGGGTGAGCAAGAATCGAGGAGCAGATTTTTAGGACACGTGGGCTGATGCCGCCTGAATCGGTTGCAGAATCTGAGTCGACGTTTGACAGCAAGCTCTCCAACTTATCGGGAGAAAAGGACACAGAGTCCAGGGACAGCTTGGTAAGGTGGGTCCAGAAAGCGATGGGTTTTGGACACAATATTTAGATGCAAACACCAAGTTTAAGCAGAATGTGTGGTGTCAGCAGTGCAACCATTTGATGTAAGGGAGGGGATGGAGGGGGAACATACACCAGAAACAGCTTTGATTAGACGCCACCAGGATTTGGAGGAGGGAGAGAGGTTTGAGAGTTCAGACTTGAGATTAGAAAGATGTTGTTTTCTCGCTCTCCTGAGGGTAGATACACACTTGTTCCAAGCTTTATGGAATTAACTGAGATTACCCTCAGTTGGGTTTGCTTTCCATGAGGCAAAGGCAAGTTGTTTCAGGACAACTGCCTCACCACAAGCTTCAGTGAACCATGGGCAGGAGGAAGGGTTGGACAACTGAAGACGAGAGGGGATAAGTGTGCGTGTGCGTGTGCGTGTGCGTGTGCGTGTGCGTGTGCGTGTGCGTGTGTGTGTGTGTGTGTGTGAGAGAAAGCGATAGATTCTTTGAAAGAATTCCCAGGATGAGTTGATGTTGGAGAAAGTAGTGATGGGAGATCAGTCTAGAAGTTTGATAGTTGCTTGGAGACCGTGCCAGGCAGCTTGAGTGAAATGCCCGACTTGATTGCGCTGAGGTGGTTCTCTAATAACAACTAGAGTGACGTCCACTTTGACAAGCACGTGGTCAGAAGAACCGATTGTAGCGGAGGAGGAACAGCAGATATTTTCAGGGAAATTTGTCAAAATCAGATCCAGAAGAGATGCAGTACCGTTGGTTGAGAATCGGGTCAGGTAGTTGACCGATTGAGTCAGTCAAATGAGTCACAGATGTCTTTTGCTGAATTGCCATGGCAGGAGAGAGAGGTACCCACACCCAGCCAATTGGCACGATGACAACTGATGTCACCACATATGAGGAAGAGAGAGTTTGGATGAGAGGATGGACGTTAGTCCATGTTTTTGGAGAGCAAGATGTAAATGGAGTCCTCACTGTTTGGTGGACAGTACAGCAAGCATATAAACATGAGGTTGGAGTGGCGGTGAAGCCGAAGCCAGAGGTATTCCTGGGAGTGTGGGGGCGTGAGGACAGTGCATGGAGAATGAGGAATAGAGGCTTTGATGAAGAGAGCAACTCCTCCACCAGGACGAGGGTCAGGTCTGTCAAACCGGAGGAGGGAGTAACCAGGGAGAGATACTTGGGAGTCAGACATGTGTTGGAGGAGGAAAGTTTCTGTTAGGCAGATTATTTCTGGTTTGTCAGTGGCAACCTGTATGGAAAGATCTGTCAGGTTTGAGGAAAGGCCCCAGATATTTGAGGTCCACACTGTTAATGAAGAGGGAGGGGAGGAGGCTTTGGGTACAGGGGATGGGGAGGGTAGGACAAGGGAGGAGGTGGGGGGAGTAAGGAGAGTTGTTGATAGAGTGTGGGGGATTGCAGTAGAGTGAGGGGAAGGGGCTGGATGAGGAGGAGAAAAGGCTCTGTGGTGCTGGGTTGAGGTACAGTGGGGAGTAATAAGAGATGGAGCAGAAGCAGAAGGCCGTTGAGGTTTTGAAGAGGTGGAGTCTCTCTATGGAGTGCAGCCTGTGGCTGCTGGTTGCATCATTGGTTGGGACGCGGCTACGCCGCTGATGCAGTGTCCCCCTTACTAGTATACTGGTGCTCATTTTGCCGACCTCGGAAGGATGACAGGCTGAGTCAACCTCCTGGTGTATTTTTAATGCAGTGGCAAACGGGGCTTGAACTCAGGACCCTAGGATCCCAAGCCGCCACCCTAACCACTAAGCCAACACCAGGCTAGGAGGTGGAGTGATGAGATGGAGGAGAGAGTGCAGGGGAAGGAGGCAGCTTTGTGGATGTGAGGGAGGGCAACTTTAAGAAGGGTGAGTGAGGGGGGAGAGTTGGAGGGGGGTGAATGGAGGGAGAAGGGGGAGTGCAGAGAGTTGAGGGAGAAAGGTGGGAGGGAAGCTTGGAGGAGGAAGAGTGTGATGGTTGCTTTGAGAGGGAGGGGTGAGAGGGGTGAATTGGCACTGAAGTTGGACAAAAAGGGATGATTTATAGAAACCAAACATGCATCACAAACTGGGTTTTTTTTCTTTCTTTCATTTTTTTAGTTCAGAAATGTGACTAAAGACATTTCTTGAGGGATGCAATGAAGGTGAATTAAGAGAATGGAGAGAAGAAACATAACAATTGGCAGAGCAGTCTGTTGAAATAGAAAAAGAGGAGTGAATTATGATACAGTAATGAGAACCACACGTGTGAAAGAGGAAGATAAATCCTTTTCAGAGACCGTTTTATTATTATCATTATTATTATTATTATTATTATTATTATATTATTATTATTATTTCATGAAGATTGCATTAGGTTAGGTAAAGGAAAGGTTTAAGAAATAAATCGTGAGGTGAATTGTGATTTTGGATCGGTAAACACAGGGGGTAAAAACGGATCCAGTAGAAGCACGTGGTTACGGGGTGGTGGGGGGGGGGTGTAGTTAAAAGTGAATATATTTATTTATTTTTAATAAGGATTGCATAAGATTCGAAAAAGGAAAGGTTGAAGTAAAATCATGGAGGTCCATGGTGAATTTGGATCGGTAAACTCAGAGTGAAGCTGATGGATTGATGGAAAGTACCAGGAAGAGGATAGAGAGAGATACGTAGTTTCGGGAGGCGTATACAGTAGTTCGAAAGGATACAAGGAAAAAAACAATTTTTTTTATGGATTTTTGAAGATTAGGTAAGATTAGGGAATGGTAGGTTGGAGGAAGAAATCGTGAAGGTAATGTTGAGAGTGGGTTAGCCCAAACAGAAGGAAGATGGTGTGCCAGCAGGAGGAGGAAGGAGAAGAAAAAGAAGAAGAAGGAGGAGGATCAGTACTTGTGGGTATGGAGGGAGAAAGGGTTGTTGTTTTTCTTAATGTTTAAAAAAAAATTTAAGACAAGAAACAGAGGGTGTAGTTGGGAGGGATAGATATGGGCAGTGGGAAAAGTAGGGAAAATAGGAATTGATGGTAATAGGGGGAGAATACAAATAAAAACAATCATGCACCAAGACGGGAGGATGGGTAGGCCTCAAGGAAACCCGATAAGACAAGGTCGACAAAAACTCACAAAATAGCACGATTCTTGAAATAAAACTGAACTCGGAACACCCAGTAAACACATAGGTAAGAAAATAAACAGTTAAAACATCACATGTAACGACCGGAAGCTTAACTTTGAGAAAGTCGGCAGAGACCCCTGAGAGAAGCAGCTGTTTCCTAAAAACCCGGAACCGGAAGTCAAAAGGTCTTTAGGTATGAGAATTATGTAGCAAAAAGCTATGGACGATCAAAAGCTTTTTAGGTATGACCAATTTATCTTTGCTCCAGGTTAAGACCGATCAAGGAGGACAACATCGAACATCGACGTTGAATTCATGTTTATAACGCATGACATGTCTGAGCTCCTTCATATTTTTCCATCCTGTACCCCACATGCAGATACAGTAATGTTTCAATATGGTTGACCTTTAGTTATACAGTTGTTTATCTGATCTTGATATAAATAGAGCAGGTTTAAATGTTAAAATGTTTTTATCCACTTGATCCTCAGGACATGCCTTACCTTTGCTTATGACATTCCACTATTGCGATATGATTAGTGATTTTCAGCTCGAGTCTAATGGACAATCACACAATAGAAAGTAACAGATATTGCCAGCAGCAACAACGAACTGACAAAGTCTATGCAATGTGATTTTTTTATTTATTTATGAGGGAGTAGAGCAACAAAGGACGAGTGGTGACAGTAAAAGAAAAGTTAGGCTCCAACCATGATGTGATGGGGGCTTTTAAGCTCAGAGAACACTTGGTGTGTCGAATAATTTGGGAGGAAATATGGTTGATCAGTTCAAGTAGGAAGTGCCTGGATATACAAGTGACACTGGGGTGCATCGGGACTTCCCCTCTTGCAGCGAGACTGAGCCAATAATATTAAGTACCCACACTTGCACCATTACGTTTTAAGTGCCAATCTGTTGGTACTTAATATCATTAACACATTGGCCACTCGAGTGGATGTCTAAATGCACACCCGTTTCCCTCACAAGTTTTGTTATTGTGGTTTGTTGAAATCTCAAGACGAGATTAGCTGTATTGAATTATGCAGCAAAAAGCTATGGAAGATCATTTTAAATGTTCGAACACCCCACCGTGAGAAATAAAAATCCACCAATTACATCAGTCGTAAGAGCAAAACAAATAAAATCCTCAAACATGAAGCCCTGTGCTGGCAAAACTCTGCACAATGATTCCTCTGTTCCTCTAGTTTCCAGCAAGAAGTATACATTTTTCCAACTGATTGGGAGTTCCATGAGTCTGCTGGAATAGTGTTTGGAAAGGAAAAACTTTTTGAATCTTCCGATGCACTTTAGTCGTTGATATATCCTCATCGGCGCACCCAATTTTCATCATACTAGTATGTGGGATATTATATATCAAACAATCTTTTGGTATCTCAATAAAAATTAAAATAATGAACTGGTGAAACTGAATACCATTGCTCTTTAAAATGGAATTAACAAGCACATACAGTAGATGGGCAGAGGGGGGTAGAAAGGTGGAGATTGATGAGACGAGTTGGCAGGGAGGAATGTGCACATGTACTTGGATGCTTGTTCTCTGGGACGTTCTGTTCCTTCTCCAGGTATACTTTATCTCCTTTCAGTTCCACCCATTCTGCATGTGCCTTATCTTATTGTAGAATGTGTATGTAGAATGTGTATGTAGAATGTGTATGTAGAATGTGTATGTAGAATGTGTATGTAGAATGTGTATGTAGAAATACTATCCCAAAGCAATCCTAATTGGTTCGGGAGATTTTTTTTTGGCCCGCATTCCTTATCATATAGGATCTGTCTTATTGGGCATCTCATGGCTGAGGGCAGTGAAAGTCAATTAACGGCTGGCCTAGAATCGTACATAGACAAAACCAGGCAGATTACTCCAGCTCTGAAGATCATTAAGGAGCCAGCTGAGTCTTCACTGACAACCTTTTCCCGGTGTAATTCTCTTGGGATTCGCTCAGTTTTCTGAAGGTTATAATCGAAATCGTTAATACCATTGCCTGCAGATGGATTTGAACCCACAATTTATGACATTTTAATCCAAGTTTCATAAATATGTACACACACAAGTTGGGTCACACAATCAAGATCAAGTTATTTAGACTTTAGTAAACCATAAAGAAGATTGATGTTTAAAGCTGCAGCAAAAATTAACCTGAGAGTGCACCACAGCAATGATGGGCCAAATTTCCTCATTTCCTTATTTGAGGTCTCATATGATCGTGCAATGACGACTTACAATCAGTGGAGTCCCGTAGGGACTGTGGGCCCTTTGTATATTAATTTCTATTCTGCATACTGAATAAAATACTGGACTTAAGGCCCTGTCACACCTTGACGTTTTAGCCAGCGTATAGCAAGGTATCAAAATGTATGTAAAACGCTGGCGTACACTGAACTATTGATGTTTTTTTTTTTTCCAGTTTTGGACGTATTCATAACGAGTTGGACGTATGCATAACGTATTCGTAAAGTACACAGAACGTTTCGAAAACATATAGATAACTTATATCAACGAATGCTGAGCGTGTTGTCGGCATTCACAACCTATGCCCAACGATAGTCTAACATATGCATAGCGCGGCAGCGTATCGCCGACGATCATGTGGCGTAGCCTATTAAAAGGCTGTGGCTCGACGGTTCAAATCATAACCACATTAGACATCGAAGTGTCAAGCCCCTGTCACACCTTGACGTTTTAGCCAGTGTATGCCGACGTATGAAAAATTTGCCGAATACGCTGGCACATGTCGAATACGTTATGGGTAAGTTTTGTATACGTTAAGAGCATGCTGAAGCATGCTGGCATACATCGTAGTACGCCGAGTACGTCGACAAATTTTAAGCATGTTGAAAATTTTTCGACGTATGCCAGCGTATGACGCACACGTTCCGCATCTGCTGGCCATAAGTTGTAGGCACGTTATGCGATCGTTGACACACGTCGACACACGTTACTTGTAAGTTACTCATAAGTCGAAACACGTCGAGGTAATGTTTAGCGTACCCGAAACTTATTTCTAACCTATGAGTAACGTGCTTTGGTACTACACGCTCGTCGATGAGTGCTTTCTGGATATGTCAAGCTTGAGACATTATGACGTCATTCGGTGACGTTATGAGGCAAACGCATATTTTTCATGGTGACTCTGTAGAACGATTCTCATTGGAATCTCTCGTCGGCAGATATTCCTCAAGGAGTCGCTCCTGGTGGATAGCAGCTCTGTTCACCTCAGTGTGACCTTAAAGAAGTCACACGTGGTCACCTTTTGGCAAGATACGGGTCACCCTGCGGTTGACATTGGTTTATTACTTACGAAATCTAAAGATTTCGTAAGTATATTGATGCTTTCCGTTTCTGTTTGTTTGTTTGTTTGCTATCTTGCCAAAACGAAGTTTTTGCAAGATATGTTAGTCAGCTTGTATGTTTTTTTTATTTTTTATTTTTGTCTGTAATCACGTATAAAACATTCTGCAGAGCACAGTTATCATTGGAAATTTTTGTAACTTCGCATATCAGAGACCTATAGAGGTCCCTTTCAGCGCACAAAATTTTGAAGGTCAAGGTCAAAGGTCAAGGTCATTTTGTCGCAAATCGAGGTCAGGTCAGGTCAGGTATGGGAGCATGTGCCAGAACAGCGCGTCGCTGCGTCCACTTTCCGCCGGTACTCCAGGGGCCTCCGTCTGGCCATCCCCCAGGCAGATGCCAGGCCCATCCCCATCTCCTTGAGATGATGGTCAACCTGCTGCAACCATGAGGCACGTGGTCGGCCCACTGGCCTCCTCCACTCATGAGACTCCCTCGCTGAGAGAATCTGGTGAGCAGGATCAGCGTCAGGAAAACGAGCCACATGTCCATACAGCCGCAGCTGACGCTCACGGACTATGCAGGTAACAAATCTCATCCGAGTCTCTCTCAGCAACCGCTCGTTGGACACAAAATCCGACCAGCGATAGCCAAGGATTCTCCGAAGAGACCTGGTACCAAAGGAATTAAGTCTCCGTCTCAGATCCTTGGTCAAAGTCCAAGTCTCGCACCCATAGAGCAAGACTGGAAGTACCAAGGACCTGAAGACTCGGACTTTCGTCCTCCCGCACAGGTACCGGCAGCGCCACACCCCATGATCCAGTGAATCCATGACTCCCCAGGCCCGACCCAGACGTCTATTGACCTCCGGCTCACAACCTGCGGAGACATGAATATCACTGCCAAGGTAAGTGAATCTATCCACGACCTCAACATCCTCACCACAAACAGACACAGATAGGACAGCAGCATTCAAGATGTCACCGAAAGCCTGGATCTTTGTTTTGACCCAAGAAATCCGTAATCCCAACGGCTCCGACTCCTCATTCAGCACCTCAAGGGCCCCCAAGAGGATGTCTAAAGTCTCCGCAAAGATGACTGCATCATCTGCAAAATCAAGGTCCGAGATCTTGACATTGCCAAACGATGCACCGCAACTTGATCTCTCCGACATCCTCCCAAAAATCCAGTCCATACAAGTGCTGAAAAGTGTGGGGGCAAGTACACATCCCTGACGAACTCCAGTAACAACTGGAAATAAGTCAGAGGCGGTACCACCACACTTCACAGCACTCTCAGTACCAGAGTAGAGTTCAGACATCAGATCGATCAGTTTCGGTGGCACCCCACGAAGACCAAGAATCCTCCAGAGGACATCCCGATTCACTGAATCGAACGCTTTACAGAGATCAACATAGGCTGCAAGCAGCCCCTGCCGAAACTCTCATCTGCGTTCAGTGAGGACACGAAGTGCAAGGATACGGTCAATCGTTGACCTCTTTGGTGTAAAGCCTGACTGCTCTGGACGCTGGT
Source organism: Eptatretus burgeri (assembly GCF_056783735.1). NCBI lineage: Eukaryota > Metazoa > Chordata > Myxini > Myxiniformes > Myxinidae > Eptatretus > Eptatretus burgeri. The sequence goes on along the minus strand of NC_140963.1, from coordinate 80,197,607 downwards.
GCTCAAGCAGATGGTGGCGAACCCTATCAAGAATTATCCGAGCAAAGACCTTGCCCGGCAGTGAGAGCAGCGGCACCCCTGGGTAGTTGTTGCAGGCTTGGCGATCACCCTTCCCTATCCAGAGAGGGACAACAAGGCCGCTCTTCCAGTCAGTTGGGATGATGCCTGTGTTCCAGGCAGAGCACAAAACTGCATGCAACGACGCGAGTGCAGCATTTCCACCAGCCTTGAGAAGTTCAGCATGGATGCCACAGATCCCTGGAGCTTTGCCCCGTTTCAACTGGTTCACCGCAGCCCGTGTTTCCACAAGCGATGGTGGACCACAGTTGATTCGAGGGTCAGCAACAGGGATTGTAACACCTTGACGTCCAACTCGACAGCTGGGGATCAGCCTGGTACAACCGCTCAAAGTAACCGGCCCAGCGGGCCTTCACTTCAGACTCCTCTGTCAAGAGCCTACCACTCTCTGCTCGAAGTGCAGTGCTCCGAGGGATGGGCTTGGATGAACGTATTGCGCGAATTCCCCTGTAAGCGGGACGAGAATCACCTGTCCACAGGTGATGCTCTACCCCCTCACAGATTCCTCGCACATAGGCCTCCTTGTCCACCCTCAGTGCACGTACAGTTTTACGCCTCAGCTCCCTGAACAGCTCAGCTCTGCCATTCAGCCTGGCCCTGCGACTCTGGTCAATGGTATCCAGTGTCCCTTGAGAGACAAAATTCTTCTTTGCCCTGCGGTGAACTCCAAGGCATCCGCCGGCAACATCAAGGACGGTGGTCTTGAAGGTGCTCCACAACTCTTCAGGACCCCCCAAAGCACCCAGACCCCCAAGTGTCCACTCAGCCTGCTCGCAAACTCCTCAGCTACTCTCTCATCCCTGAGCTTGGCAACATCCAGCCTAGGCTGGGATGGTACCATTCTCCAGGATTTAAGGTGCAGCTTTAGAGTTGCTACAACAAGCCTGTGGTCAGTATTGAGGAACTGAGCACTCCGGTAGACCCTGCAGTTCTGGATCATCCTCCAACGACCGTCAATGAGGACATGGTCAATCTCCTTTGCCACACCGCCAGCGTTGGAATACCAAGTCCAGCGATGAGCTTGTGGGCGCTGAAACCATGAACCAGCCACCCTAAGTCCATGGCTTCTTGCAAAGTCAAGGAACTTAGTGCTATTCTGGTTCATAGTTCCTGACCCATGGGGACCAACACACACCTCATAACCATCCCTATCAGTTCCAGTCGATGCATTGAAATCCCCCAAGACTAGAAGTGTATCTCGTCTGGGGCACTGATCAACCACAGACTCGAGTGTGGCGTAGAATGCATCCTTCACGGTAAGATCACTCGCCTCAGTCGGAGCATAAATAGAGACCAGGGAAATGACACCTAAGGAGTGACGAATCCTTAATCTCATAATACGCTCGTTGACCGGTGTTACCTCAATTATCATTGGGGTCAGCTTATTGGACACAGCTACAGCAACTCCTTGGGTATGGTAACCATCAGAGCGACCAGACCAATAGTAGGTGTAACCACCCACCATTATCTCGCCGCAATCCGGTCTCCGAACCTCAGAGAGAGCTGCAATCCCGATGTCCAAACGCTTGAGCTCAGATGATAACAGAGACAGGTGATCATCCTCTCTTAGGGATAGGACATTCCAGGCACCCACCCGAAGGGACCGCCTCAGGTTAACCCAAGGAGACCGCCGTCTGGTGGACGACACCTCAGCACCACTCCGACACACTCTCCCGCAATCTGACCCAGGGATGTTACCCCGTGGTTTCCCTCCTATCAAAGATTGGGGGTCCCGAAGGCTTTGCCCCAATCCCATCATCCGGTGAGCTGCCCTGCGAAGGGAAGCTGCACAGGAGGTACTCCCACGGAGTGGGTTTTCAGATTTTTTTGCGTTTTTGCGTTTTGCGGAATGAAGCGTTTTACGGTGGCTGGAGTGCAAATCCTGCCACCAACCTCCTAATAAGGTTTGAAGGTCAAGGTCAAAGGTCAAGGTCATTTTGTCGCAAATCGAGGGGAGTCGACGAAACCCTTATTTTTGAGTAATTTTGATCGGATCGTCTTCAAACTTCATGGGAATATAGTTCATGGTCTGGTGCTCAGCTGATTAATTTTTGGTGGCAATTGGCCTTGACCTTCATGGTAAGCGCCTCAGGTCAAACATATTTGACCCCAAGGTCAAATTTTGAAATCTTAGATACCATATCGAGTAATACCTCATATGAAAGCGCTTGATAAGTGCTTTCCAGATCCGTCAAAAGTTTGACTCTATGACGTCATTTGATGACGTCATGACGAAAAAACGGATTTTTCATGAAAATTTTATTTTTTTGTTTGTCTTTAATCACGTATAAAAAATTCCGCAGAGCACAGTTATCATTGGAAATTTTTGTAACTTCGCATATCAGAGGCCTATAGAGGTCCCTTTCAGCGCATAAAATTTTGAAGGTCAAGGTCAAAGGTCAAGGTCACTTTGTTGCAAATCAGGGGAGTCAACGAAACCCTTATTTTTTGAGTAATTTTATTCGGATCGTCTTCAAACTTCATGGGAATATAGTTCATGGTCTGGCGCTCAGCTGTTTAATTTTTGGTGGTGATTGGCCTTGACCTTCATGGTTAGCGCCTCAGGTCAAACATATTTGACCGCGAGGTCAAATTTTCAAGTTTTAGGAACCATATCGTGTAGTACCTCAAATTGAACACCTCGATGAGTGCTTTCTGGATATGTCAAGCTTGAGACATTATGATGTCATTTGGTGACGTTATGAGGCAAACGCATATTTTTTATGGTTACTCTGTAGAACGATTCTCATCGGAATCTCTCGGAGGCAGATATTCCTCAAGGAGTCGCTCCTGGTGAACAGCAGCTCTGTTCACCACAGTGTGACCTTAAAGAAGTCACACGTGGTCACCTTTTGGCAAGATACGGGTCACCCTGAGGGTGACATTGGTTTTTTGTTTGTTTGTTTGTTTGTAGGCACGATAACTCGAGAACGGAAGAAGCTACGAATGCCAAATTACACCACGTGATTCAGGAGGGTGATGGCTAGTGCTTCTTAGATTTTGGTCAAAATCGGTCAAAGGTCAAGGTCACAGTGAGGTCAAACATAATTCCGCAAATTCACGTGGAGAAATGGAGTATTTTTGCTTCGCTCGACGTTACGAGTTCATTTTAACTTCGATTTTAATTTTGTCTTCGGTTTTTGCGATCGCTTAGGACGTTTAAAACTCGGTTGTTGAAATTCTGGTAAAAATCGGATGTTTTGGAGACGTTTTAAGATTGTATAAAAAATATTTAACTCGACGCGTCACGGGTCGTCCCATGATGCAGTGTGCTCGAGCAGACACGTCTTTGAGTTACGTTAAGGTATAATTGCGTGGAGAAATGGAGATTTTTGCTTCGCTCGACGTTACGATTTTTGATGGTTTGATACAGAATCATGGTAGAAACTTCTGGTTTGCGTCGCTACCTTCTCGAGAGACAGCTTTTATTAGACAAGGTCAGAGGTCAAGTTGACGATTTCGTAAGTACCAGTCTATGACTGCTTGTTTGTTTGTTTGTTTGTTTGTAGGCACGATAACTTGAGAACGGAAGAAGCAACCAATGTCAAATTACACCACGTGATTCAGGAGGGGTGATGGCTAGTGCTGATTAGATTTTGGTCAAAATCGGTCAAAGGTCAAGGTCACAGTGAGGTCAAACATCCAAAACATTCGATTTTTGTTGGTTTGGTACAGAATCATCGTAGAAACTTCTGGTTTGCGTCGCTACCTTCTCTCGAGACAGCTTTTATTAGACAAGGTCAGAGGTCAAGTTGACGATTTTGTCAGTACCAGTCTATGACTGCTTGTTTGTCTGTTTGTTTGTCAATCGCCTACATGTCACAATTCTCAACCAATCGTCATGAAACTTTACCAAATTATGGAGGTAGTCTCAACTGAGAAGCCTCTTGATTTTGAGGTCAAAGGTCTAATTTCTAAAATCGTCATTTTTCATTCGATTGCTTTGAAATTTGAACAGGATTTGTATAGTTCATCACTAAATTGGGAAAGCAACTATTTTTGAGGTCAAAAGGTCAAACTTTAAAAATCATCAATTTCAGTATGAAAAATAATCAATTTTCATTCGATTGACCTGAGCTTTGATTAAGATCGTCAATTTTAATCTGAATGAAATGGACAATTTGATGTATCCATGGCAACCTTTGGAGAGGGGGATGGATTTTGCAGTTATTGTGCTCTGCTCGACATCTTTTTCTTGTTTGTTTGTTTGTTTGTTTATCTGCACAGAACTTTCGTGTTTTTCTCTACAACCACTTGCCAGAATCAGACGAAATTTTCACCATCGGAGTGACTACTCATGTGGAGTGTTGTATTGATAATTATGGCATCATACATTAGGTTACGTGGTGTGACAGCCATGTTGAAAAAAAACGGAAAAATAATTTGGACCTCTGTATCTGAAACCATACCAAGGAAAAAAATTGAAACTTGGGACATGGCAAATACTCATCATGGGGAATGAGTGTGACTTTTCATGACATCGTAGATGCCTTCATTATGACAGCATTGCATATATAGATCGCTACATCTGATCAGTATGAAAAATTTGATGGTCATCTCGGGATAAAATGATCCACAGAAAAAAATTGATAACATCATCGGTCACGTGATTTGGCAGCCATATATATAAATATATATATATATATATATATATATATATATATATATATATATATATATATATATATATATATATATTTTACAAACCTTCAAAAATCTTCTCTGAAGTGGCTCAACAGATCGAGGTGAAACTTTACAAGTATGAGCGCTATCCATGAGGAACAAATGGTTCACACACATGACATCATAAGTCACATGGTTTGGCAGCCATATTGGATGTACCCTAAAACCTATAAAAATAATCTCCAGAACAGCTGGACCTCAATCATATTCATTCAATTCATGCGTATTTTCTTCTCCCCATATCCTATAATTATGATGATGAACTTCATCTGATAAGTGAAGTGTAGCCTTATCACTAAAAACAAGGTTTGATTAAAAAGAAAAGTTCGTCCAATTCTGTCCATTCAATTATTTATTGACAAACATTCACTCTCGTTTCATAATCCTCTTCTAAAGGTTTATGAACTGTTTGCATTTTATAAGAATTAAACCTCAATTCTTTATGAAGGATATCGTGAACAGAGCTTTTTGGAATGTTTAACTTAAGAGATGCTCTCTTCATTGACTTTTTATGGCTGTTGGTAAAGGCCTCAATAACAACATTCACCCTTTAATTTGACTTTCTTGGCCTTCTAACAGATTTCCCCTTCAGTACAGATACTGTAGCCTCAAACTGATCCACCTATCTTTGGATAGACGACAGAGTGTTCTTCAAGCACTGGTTTTGCTCATTTCACACTGAAAAGACCTTTGGCCTTGAATGATTGAACCACATTCACGTACAAACCTCACAATTTTTGCATTCTTTTGAGGACTTGTCATTACATCGGAAAATGGGGTTTCTCTTGAAACAAAGAAAATAACAATCAATATTCACAACAAACTAAAACTTAAGTCTAATGCACGTATTCATATCAAGTTTATGTCAGTATCTCAAATAACAATAAAACTGTTTAACTTTTTTTTTTGGTATATTCATTTTCGGACACCCTGTATGTTGTTCTCGACTCACCGAGGAGCTAAACGACAGAGGTTATCAGGTTTAGAGACTGACGGGGGATCAAAGGGGAACACGGAGACAAAGGCATCGCACATGAGTAGATGGGTGGAAGAAAGGAGAGGCAATGGAAGGGTCAGCGAGAAATGAAGAGAGCAGGGGTAATATTGGAAAAGTATGAGGTAATGATGGGCATTACTAATGAAAGACAGGAGGGAGAGGTATGGGACAGACACAGAGTCGGTTCTACACAGGAAAGAGAATGGAGGGAAGAAAGAATGGTGGTGAGCGTTCAGCTTATAATTGGATGGGAGCTCGTATGGGTTTCTACAGGAATGCTTGCGACTTGGGCCGGATGGGCGAGGGAAGAGAGGACTGAAGGAGTGAGGCCCGAGATGAGGTGATAGAAAACAGAGTCCATCAACCTGCCTGAAGTTGGTGAGATGTCGACCTCGTGACCCGGCCTTCTGCCGAAATAGGCCCATTCCACATGTCTCTGAAGTGTTTTCCTTCCACGTTTTATTCGTCAGCACAAACGTCAACGTGGAGTTCTCGAATGTGGAAGGAATGACTTGGTGCATCTGGAAGAGAAAAATTGTCTTTCTTTAATCTATAAATTATACGTGATTCCTTCCAAGCCCCAAGTATGCACCTAAAAAGTCGATGTCTCCAAAGTGAAGGAAGAAAATCAGGGATCAGTTGAACAACACCAGACAGTGAATAAAAGAAAAGAAAGAGAAAGAGAGTACAGAAAAGTTGGCGGTATGCCCCGCAGCGGCTTGTCTGCATATTGTTCGCTTCCGTGAGCCAGAGAGACGATGTCTGATGGATGAGCCACGGACGCCTAATGTGTCGTGACGCTCATCAAGGCATTGGTGGGAGAGCGAGCTCGGCACCCGACCCCCTTCCCCCTTCCCTGGTACCAGGCAGCCCAGCGCCTCATTTGACTGGGGCCCGAGCACGAATGGCCCGGCGGGTGTGCGCCAGGCCCATTAGGGGCGGCGAGGCCACCGTTATAAATAGCAATTAATGGGGGCCGGGGGCGGTGAGGGGAGCCAGGAGGGCTTGATGCATGTGGTTTTAGGAGCGACGTTCCTCCAAGAGCCATTTCAAGCAGGTTCCGAACTGCCCCACATTCTGATTAGCCAAGTCGTGGGAAAAGCAGCTCGGTGCAGGCAGGTGGGTGTGGGATTGTGTGCAAATTGGGGGGGGGGATGCAAATTGTATCATCAAAATTTACATGTACATGATCAATGAACACCTGTGCCTGATTAGTGAGTACATTACTATGAAATACCACGAACAATGAAGAATAAGGGTGACGGCTGGCAATTGTGCTGAACACACCTCAACGCAGCTAGATTCAAACCTATAGCCATTGGTTTGCAGGTGGAACATCCTACCTGGAATCGATGTTATAGGGTACACAAACAAGAAAAAATACTGGGAAAACATGAAAGGGGAGCAGGAATAAACAAACAAGTTGTAACTCATATGAGTGCCTTGTGGGGAGGAAGGTGGGGGGGGGGGAGTCCGAAATGAAGCGGAGGGGTTGAGGGAGGTGAACGATGAGCTCTTTATCGATTGTGTCAATTTCAGCAATAATTGAAACCGACGTCTAAAATGCATTTGAGAATTGGACATAAGAAATCACCCCTGGTAGTGTGTGCGGTCTTTAGAGGACGAGTGGAAAAGCCTGTTGTGAATTATCATTTGTGTGTGTGTCATTTCTTATCTCCATATGCGGGTTTCAGAAGGTGGAACAAAGCCATCCCATGTCTCAAAGTATCCACCTTCGTGTATGTGGGTGCATGTGTGTACATATGAGTGTGTGTGTTATTTATTATCACTCTTTTTTTTTTTCCTTGACAAGAACGAAGCTCATGGAACAGCAAGGTAGAATTGACATTGGGACAAATTCCACAAACAGTAAAAGAGGAAAATGAAGAGGGGAGGAAACTGAAACTAGTCAGTAAAATGGTTGGGTTAGGAAAAGTTAATGGGGGTAATAAAAGACCAAGGATCAGGATTGGGAATGACAAGAGATGATGGTGCACTGTTGCTTCCTTAAATCCCTGTAGGGAATAGTGAGATAAAACAGCCCCTGGAAGGTGTTCCGTAGATGGGAGAAGCGAGAAATATAAGAGTTGAGGTGTGCAGACAGCCTGGAATTTGTAAGTTTAACCAGGAGGGGGTTATTGGAATAACGCGTGTGTCCTGGTCTCCTGGAGTAGATAGAGAGGGCCGGAGGACTGAGAGAGCAGAGGGAGCAATGTTGGAGAACAGATGATATAAAAAAGAGACCACTAACATACCTGTAATATGAGAGCAACTGACCTTTGCACCGGCCTCATAACGGGAGATTCCAATCATTTTGAGAGTTTTAAATTGCATGGAATACAGGAGAAACAGATTTTATGCTGGAGTGACAGCCCATAGGGAAAAGTGGTACTCCATTGAGCTCTGGACAAAGGCCACGAAGACGGTGAGTGACTGATTTTCCAAGGAAAGACTTGGATTGGTGGATGATGCCCCATCTGTGGTTGAATTTGGAGGCCAGCTTTGCGATATGGTTGGCCAAGGAAAGATCATGACTGATGATGAGGCCTATAAGTTCAACAGGTTGACCTCTTCCAGTGGATGACCAAGGAAATAGTTTGTTGGGTTAATTTGATGATCCTTCTTGAGTAAGGGATTGGGGTACTGTACGACCCAATGTGGAGTCGTCTGCAAAAAGTAATAGAGGGTTTTCTACAGCAGTGGAGAGGTCATTTATATAGATGAGGAACAAGACTGGGCCCAAAACACTGAATTGAGAAACTCCAGCTTCCACTGGGAAAGGGCAGAAGAGGGTTCCATTGATCACAACACATCGACTGCATAAGTGGAGGAAGTCAGATATCCAGGAATGAAGATGGCCTTCTGTGCCACAGGTAGAGATTGGCAAGCAAAGCAGGATGTCAGACTGTGTGAAATTCCCGAGGTGTGTTTAGGGAGACGGTCCGAATCTCTTGATTGAGATTGAGGGCCTCCAACCATTTCTGAGACAGTAACAGAAGCATGTCCAGAGTGAGTGAACAGGACGGAATCCAAACCGATGGTCGGTGATCAGACTTTGAAAACAGGAAAGACGACATTAGAAGCAATGATGGATTCCCTGACTTTGCTTGCAATTGGAAGCAAACTCACTAACTTATAGTTGGTAGGGTCTGCATGTGCATCCTTGATGTTAAATGTTAAACGGGAGTAATGTTAAATGATACATCTTACTGCTGGCCGATGATACCCCAACGGAGGATGATCACTCTTTGACAAGTAAAGAAGGTGGGTGCTCGGACACTCGGCGTGTGTGGTTGTGTAAGCGTGACAGAATCCATCAGCTTATCTCAGGTTATCATGACCTTGGAATACAGAATGGTCTCTGCATAGTGTGCTGGTATTCTTGCAATGCCCTACCAAGGCCTGAGTGTAAGAGCTTGGCTAATGAACCCGACTAATCTCTACTAAGGGACCATTTGTCTTAGTAGAGCTTCGTCAGGTTTATTAATCAAGAACTGGCACATCCGTAGCTTTGGGTTCACAAAGCATGTTGTGACGTCATGGCAACCATGACGTAATATGGCAGGGATTGTAAATATGGAGGTACCTCACTTGTGGAAACGAACCACATCTCACGGTTGTCTCGCAGCAGGGGTGTTATCATCACTTTGTGATTAAAAAGAGCAGGAGGCGAGACCTAACCCAGCCCCAAATAATTGCGCAGCCTAATTAAGCAGCTTCAAGAGCCGCAGCTGGAGAGCGGCACATATCGGCAATTAGTGGTGGAACCCTTTAAGCATCTTCGCTCACTCAAGCCCTTGGCCGGTGTTTCGTGCTTTGGAGCATGGCACAAGTCGGATGATGGACACTTCAATCCACAGGATGTGTGAGCAAACGTGCATCGAACACGACCATTTATCTCTCTCTCCCAGACAAATGAAACATTCCAGGCATTATTCGTCGCCAGGTCACTCGGCTTCACTGTCGAGAGAAAGAGCAACTGATCGGGTGCAGTGCATGATACATCGGCTGATCGGAGTGTTTATTCCCTCGTGTATAAGCGCATGGACAGCTTCTCGTATTGGGGCGAACTGTTTGATCTGCATCGTTCTGAGCGCTCGTTGGTGGAGGTCTTGTTGTCGATGATGTGGTGAGGCTGAGGCCCCCCCGGCTAACAAAATGGAATGCGGACTCTCATTTCGGGACAAACTGGCCCAAGGGAGGACTTGTATGGGGTGAAGCCCCAAATCAACTTGCAAGGTAAAATCGAATTTTCTGAGCCTCAACCTCTGTCACTGAATATGGTGTCCAGACTGAGACCATTACACATGTTCCCGGCCACTTTGAACTCAACAACCGATTTCTTTTACATTTTGGGGTCACGGGGAAGGAACGCGACGTGACTGGAGGAGGGGGGTGGGTTGGGGGGGATATGCGGTGCACGCACTTCGAGTGTTGTAACGGATTAATCGAATGACGTCATATGTAGGCCTACTGTGCTTTGTTTCATCAAACAGTGAAACAAGTCTACATAATCGATCACCGATAATATATTGCCATTTTCGACAAGTGACAGGGTACAAAAAACACTCAAACACTTTGCATACAATACTTGGAATTAAATACAAGCCAGAACATCCCAAACTGAGGAAATGTTGCATTCCAGAGGAGGAGAAGGATATTGGGACCATAGTCTGTACAGAGCGTTGGTACTGCTTAAGCAGTCTCCTTGGCTATTGGGCACAATCCTGGATGGGTCGCTACTCCGACACAGTGTACCAGCATGCTGGCATTGATTTTGCCGACCTCGGAAGGATGACAGGCCAAGTTAACCCCACCTGGTATTAATTCAACAGCTGAGCGGGATTTGAACTCAGGACCCTTGGATATCTCTGCACTTATCACGGCAGTGATATTTATGTCTCTGCTGGCTGTGAGTCAGAGGTCAACAAACGTCTGGGTCGAGCCTGGGGAGTCATGGATTCACTGGATAATGGGGTGTGGCGCTGCCGGTACCTGTAAGGGAGGATGAAAGTCCGAGTCTTCAGGTCCTTGGTGCTTCCAGTCTTGCTCTATGGATGTGAGACTTGGACTCTGACCAAGGATCTGAGATGGAGACTTAATTCCTTTGGTACCAGGTCTCTTCGGAGAATCCTTGGCTATCGCTGGTCGGACTTTGTGCGCAACGAGCGGTTGCTGAGAGAGACTCAAATGAGATTTGTTACCTGCATAGTCTATGAGCATCACCTGCAGCTGTATGGACATGTGGTTCGTTTTCCTGACGCTGATCCTGCTCACCAGATTCTCTCAGTGAGGGAGTCTCGTAAGTGGAGGAGGCCAATGGGCCGATCACCTGCCTCGTGGTTGCAGCAGGTTGATTGGCATCTCAATGAGATTGGGATGGGTCAGGCATCTGCCTGGGGGGATGGCCCGACGGAGGCCTCTGGAGTACCCGCGGAAAGTGGATGCAGCGATGCGCTGTTCTGGTACATGCTCCCATACCTGACCTGACCCTAGGATTCAAAGCCCACCACCCTAACCATTAAGCCAACACCAGGTAAAGGGAAGTGGGGCAAGATATCATCAAAAAAAACAAAAAAAACACGCACACTCCTCGGTCATTTTGTTCAGTTTACTGAACATTTGTCATTTCAAAATGCCACTAGACAGACAGGCAGAGAGCCTTCTGATACGGCCCTTCACGAGGATACTGAACATGTAACCATAACTGAGGAGGTTATACATGGGGGTAATCTATCCCCATCTTACTACCTTACTGTCAGGTGGCATCTTATATCACCTTACTACCTTACTCCACTTAACAAGTATCCATTTTCACTAAAAATGAGGGGGTTAAATACCCTCATCCTCACTACAACCCTCACTTTCCTTCAAACTATACTGGATTAATCTGTGTTTACCGTTAAATCAATGGGTTAACACTAAATTTGTTCTGAGCCACAATGCCAATAATCTGTGTTATTTGAGAACATAACTGCAGTGATGTTATCTATGGTCTGACAAAGTCATTCTATTTGTGTGAAGGAAAACCATTTGATGAAAATGGACAATGCATGGATATAGAATGTCCAAGTAGGTTTTATGGACATTGCAGGCAGTGAAAAAGAATGAGTGTTTGATAAGGAATTCCCTTGGAAGGATGGGGTGGAGGTGGGGGGGGAGTGTGGTATTAATTGGAAAATTACTCTCAACACACTGCCCCATCGACTCGTTTTTTTTAAAAAAAACATCCCAAGTCACACAATGCTTTCATGGAGGAATGACATAGTAAACTTTTAGAACCTCTGGAGCATTCACCTTCCTTTCCTACACAGAAGCTTGTACACACATTCACCCACACACCCTCATGTACAAGTACACAAACATCCCACCTGGACGTGTCACCTTTACAATACTGCAGTAAAATGATGTAATTTTCATCACGCTTGAGTAAACTCTGATTCACACTATTACAGGACCATCCACCTCATGGTCTTTTTGAATCATCCATTGGGAAGCAGCAGAGAGACTTTAAGGCTTTATCACCACAAGTTGGCAGTTACCAGAGTTTATCCTAATGACAAACGTTTTCCTTTCGATCGTAACTCTTGATAAAGTAAGCAAAGATGTCTTTAAACTGCCAGCCAAAGAAAACGGTTTCGCAATGAGTAAAGAGTCCCACATTATTGATCGTGCGGATTCAGATACGATTGATCTTTGCCGTTCCCATGATGCGACTGTATCCCAGCATTCACAGAACCAAGCAACTGAACAATGGCGAGAGTGGTATGTGAGTATTCTGTTGTTGAAAGGGTCTCCTGTTTATTATTCTTCCAGATAAACACCATAAATTACCATTCATTTACTGGATCCCAAAAATGTACTAAAACCCTTGTAAGACGAGGTTCATAATTACACGAAGAGAATACAGTTTGAAACCATTGTCAGGTAGTATTACAGGGGTGATGAAACTAATTTATAAATGCTTGAAAAATTACCATGAAAAGGAGAGGTTTTATTCTGGTATTAAAAAATTCTGGATCACTGAGAATACCAAACCTATATAATTGACAGTATCCACAACATTATCAACTTCTGATTTTTCCACATGATACACAAACATTCCATATGACAAACTCATAACTGCATTGGACAGAGCGGTAGATAAAGCATTTGCATGGGTAATAAAGTATACGTTCAAGTCCTTCAAAAAAAAGAGCAAACTGGTCCATAAAGGAAAATCAATATTCATGTCGTTTTTCAAAAAATAAACTTAAAGAAAGTGTTAAATTTCTCATAAACAACAGTTTCTTTACATTTGGCAATGGGATACTCCAGCAGATAGTGGGAATACCCCTTTCTTTGTAAATGTATTCCCGCACATGTACGAGTCTGATTGGGTTCAGAACATGTGCAGGAATAAATTAACAACTGCATGATGGTGTGGAAACACATTTAGATTCATTGACGATTCATTGGAAATTAATGATAGGTTTGTATTTGATCAGCTTCATGATGATATTCAGTAGCATATCCAAAATAACTCGAATTAAAAAAGGAAAACCAAACTCACACTTCAGTTTCTTTTTTAGAATAACAAATCGATATCAATAATAATAAATTTCAGTCTAAATTATTTGATAAATGAGACCCGTGAATTCCTTTCTTATTGTAATTTTCCGCAGACGACTGTAGTAGGACCTGCTACCAACTATGAGAGTATTACTCTCATATATTATAGTTCTAACTGTAGCATTTCTGCCTGGAGATACTTTTCGATTCCACATTGTACGAATGTCTTTCTTAGACAGCAACATTCCAAAGAATCTATTCTATGGAATGGTTGCAGGTGAAATATTTCGGACTATGAGAGCAATAAGAACTTGTCAATAGATTAAAACAACTCGTCAGACATATGTTAACACAGGGAGCAACAGTTAGCAGATTAAAACAAGTTTTCTTTAAGATCATAAAACAACATTAAAAGAATGAGTGAAATACAATATGAATAGAGAGTAAAAATATGACTGGCACATTTACAGAAATACCTTATTTAAAGAATATATATGTTTAATTATTGATATATATATATATATATATATATATATATATATATCAATATATATATATATATGTATATATATATGTATATATATATATATATATATATATATATATATATATATATATATATATATTGTTGTAGATTTCCGCCCGTCCGGCGTGCGGACGACCGCCTAAGCCCAATTGCGGCCGCGCGCACCCACCGAATGAGAAATCTAGTCGCAGCTTCCGGATCAACGCTGAAACCCAGCTACGGGTGTTTTTTTAACACACCATAAACCAGCCAACTCTTCTGTCCACGCGCTACAGGGTCGATCGCCGAATTGTCGATGTACCTAATTATTCGCACGGACAGAAATGGTGGGAGTCTATACCTCAACGGGACCTGCACGAAAACGAGCCACTTAAGCAGCTCATTCCGTATGCGATTGCCGAGCGGTTTTATATTGCCAAGTCCCGTCGGACCAGATGTACGTTTTATCGGCTTATAATCAGCCAGCTAATATCCCGAATGCAATTATGGCAGTCAATGTATGTAGGGACGCAACGAGCAGGTGAACATTCAAACAATGGGGGTATTTATTTCAAATGCACATATGCAATGAATGGGGGGAATGGGACAGGACACGAGCAAAAAGCCCACAGCCGAGTTATATCATGTAATGTACAGGCACTTAACAGTTTCTTACTTACGGACAAGGCGCCACAGGCTTTCATGCAAAAACCCCAGAAAGAAAGAACAGGCTCGTAAGCCTTTATTATTTGCTCGGCGCCGGGATTACCGAAGGGGCTCTGAGAGACCGAGCGGGCTACCTGGCCACCCTCGTGGTGACTCGCTGGGTCCTGGTTCGGCAACCCTCGATGTCTGTGCCCGGACCCCCGAGCTCCAACTGGCTCCCTTGGTCGTCCGGACTCCACTGCGGCCTGGTCTAGCTGACAACGCGTTGGAGGAGTGAATGGCTCTTGACTCAGGTCTCCTGGTCACGCCGGTGAACCCCCAGCGAACCAACTGCCCAAACTCCGAACTCTCCAGCTCTCATTGGGGTGACTCTCCACTCCAAACTCTCACCGACTCCGAACTCCCCACACCAACTCAACTCTGGCACTCTCCACACTGATTCAACTCTACTGCCTGACTCTGGACTCCAGGCTCCAGACTCAACTGCCTTTTCGGCCAGCATACGCGGCTTTTTATCGCGTCCGGGGTTCGCCCCTCCCTTCCTGGCGCGCGGGGAGGGGGGGGGGAAATCCCAAGAGTGATCGGCTTGGCTCTTTAGTTGTTGCTGTAATAACCGTCATCCTTGTTTACGCCGTTCTGAGGGACCCGCCCCAACCGTCATTTCTGTTTCCTTCTTCGGGTAGCTTTCTGGGAGTGGTGTTTTTGTTTGTAGAGGAGGGTCGCTGTGTTGTGGAGATTGACGAGGTTGTTGAGATGCTGTTGTTATTGTTAAAATTAAGATAGAAAAGAATAACACTACCTCAAAGATGCACAGCCCGGCACACGAATAAATCCCGAAATACATTGGTGGGGAAATCTAACCTGGAACACACACTTACCGAAATAACTGACCTCTGGGGAACCTGAATGGTGTTCTGTGAATTTCCACAACCGTAACAATATATTGATACTAGCGATACCCGTGCACATGCACGGGATAGCAGTACAACATAGCTGGTAGCAGACGACAGACCGTACACGGGGAATGACAAAAATACGCATTGTGCAAATGCAAGTGGTACTATGGAACGCCAAGACTTCCCAAACATTATCGGCATGTCCGCTAAGTGCCACAGCAATTTCATAGGGATCGTGTGATGGCAAGCCGAGTTTTTAATATGCAAGCTTGGTATTATAATTGAGATATATGTGTATATATATATATATATATATATATATATATATATATATATATATATACATATAAAAAAAATATATATATATATAATAATTAATGTCATTCTCCAACCTAAGACGAACATTGTGACGTCATCGCCATAACACTCCTACTGTCTGTGGCTCCCAGAAGATCTATTTCACAGCACTAATTACCCAAGATGTAATTACGGCAAGCCACAGACAGTACGAGTGTTGTGGCGGTGACATCACGACGTTCGTCTTTGGTTGGAGAACGACATTAATTGTCATCAATGCGCCCGAACGCAAACCATTAATGACTCCAGATTGTTAACAAGGAAATCCAACACAGGTGGAGGCCATTCAGCCGATCATGCCTGCACGAACACCGCACCAACCCATCTGCACAAGATCCAAGGAACAAATGCAAAAAATGTTTTAAATTAATGAAATTTTAAAAAAATGGTTTGTTCGTTTTTTTGTAGTTTTTGTATTATTATTATTTTTTTGTATTTTTTGTTGTAGTTTTTGTATTTTTTATTTTTTATTGTTTTTTTTACTTCCTTTTTCTTCCCCTCGGGGGAGGGGGCATGGGCTTGGTTAAAAACACATATCAACCACACAATCCCCTTGACAAGACCCCCACCAACAGCATTCCGTACACAATCACCCATCAATGCTCAAACTACCTAAAAGTCCATAACTTCCAGGTACCCATATAATTCTAATTTAAGCTTATCTACTTTTCCCTGCTGCCACTACCTTTCCAGGGAGACCATTCCATGCATTAACTACTCTCTGAGTGGAAGTCCCCTACCTTACTGCCATCTTAACTCTCCTCTTCTTTACTCTCAAGCTGTGGCCCCTGGTCCTATCTCTGTCTACTCTGTTGAATAATTAATTCATCCACACTTATTTTATCGATACCTTTCATTATCTTAAATATCTCTATCATATCTCCCCGTAACCACATCCTTTCCAGTGATTAAAGCCCTGTCTCCCTCAGGTGCTCCTCATAGCTGAGTCCAGCTCGGCCCAGAATCAATCTCGTAGCCCTGCGCTAAACCCTCGCTGTGGCATCTATGTCCTTCCGGTCAGTTCCGGAACTGTGGTGACCAAAACTGCACATAATATTCCAAATGTGGCCCTCACTAAATTCCTGTACAATGTTATCACCACCTCTTTTTATTTATAATTGATCCCCCTCCGAATACAGCCTAAAACCCGATTTGCTCTACCTATAGCTGCCTGGCACTGCACTGCCTGCTTACCTCCCATATGTATTACCACCCCCTGATCCTTCTCCTATGTGACACGCTCCACAAAATTACCCCTTGCATCCTGTAATCTCTATTTACCTTCGCATTCTGCGAAAGGTTATGTTTTGGTCGGCGTGTATTTATTTATTTATTTATTTATTTGTAATCTTGTGATTCGTATAACTCAATTGCATGAAATTGCATTATAAACCGAATTGCATGAAATTTGGTGGGATGATTGGTTATTAGCCAGGAAGCATTAGATTTTGATCGTTAGACAAATCGATTAGATTTTGGGATCGTTCGGGTCAAAGGTCAAGGTCACGAAAAGGTCAAAATCGTCTTTTTACAATAACACGGTCAATTTTTATTCAATTTGCATGCAACTAACGCCAAAATGTTCAGAATTCAACGCCTCATCTTGTGATATGCAATATGACACAATGACGCCCATACTCTTGTTACCGGTTAGGGGTCAAAGGTCAGGGGGTCACGACCTTGAAAAATATGCGGTTTTTGTCATAACGCGGTCAATTCCTGTCCGCTTTACGTGAACCCACCACCAAAATGTTCAGAATTTAATGCCCAATCTTGTGACACAATGACGTCATAACACATGTCACCGGTTGGGGTAAAATGTCGGGGGGGGGGGGGTCACGCCCTTGAAAAATATGCGGTTTTCGGCATAACTCAGTCAATTCTTATTTGATTTGCATGAAACCAGCATCAAACGAGATTACCTTCTCTTGTTGAAACGTTGTATTCACCGAGCTTGGAGTGAAGACTCGCCAAAACGACGTGAGTTGATTGTTGTTTACTCCGTAGCCCCCGAAAGTCGGGGGGGGTCACGACATTATAGATATGTGGTTTGTGTCATAAGACCATTCATATGAAACCAGTTCCCCACACTCATACCAAGAACAAAAAAAGTAGTGGCGGCGAAGGTATTTGCTCTTTGAGTGCCCGTTCTAGTTTCATTGTTCTTTCCCATCCCCAACACCTTACACTTGCTCAGGTTAAATTCCATCTGCCAATCTTTTGCCCAATCTACAGAAGTATCAATACTTTCCTGAATCTGATCATCACCCCCTCTGCTATCCACTTCACCTCCAAGCTTTGTGTCATCTGCAAATTTGGAAAGCTTACTCTTCACCCCTTTATCCAAATCGTTGATTTAAATAATGAAGAGTAATGGTCCTCATTGTCCGAGTACTGATCCCTGAGGTACCCCACTACTTACATCCTCCCAGCAAGACGTCCTCCCACTCACAGCCACTCTTTGCTTCCAATCACTAAGCCAGTTTGCAATCCAATTAGCTACCTGACCAATCACTCCATAAGTACTCACTTTGGCTAACAAGCTCCGATGTAGTACCTTTTCAAATGCCTTCTTAAAGTCTAGATATACTATGTCCACTGCCTTTCCATCATCCACCCAATCAGACACTGCTTGACAGAACTCTAAAAGATTTGTTAAACAGGAACTACCTTTGGTAAACCCATGCTTGACTATCTTTAATTAGTTTGTATTTGTTTTAATGGTTCTTCATCTGGTCCCTAATTAATGTCTCCAACACCTTCCCAACAACTGAAGTCAAACTAACAGGTCTATAGTTTCCCAATTCTTCTCTGGATCCTTTATTAAATAATGGTTACATTTGCTACTCTCCAATACTCCGGTACCTGTCCTGACTCCAGTGAACTATTCAAAATATCCATTAACATCTCACTTACCTGCACAGCCACCTCCATCAATACTCTCGGTTGCATATTATCTGGACCCGGAGCCTTACCTACTCTTAGATTACCCAGCTGTTCCTTTACTTCCTCCACTCCAACCTGGATCTTCTGTAAAAGCCCTTCTTCACCTTCTTGATAGTTACTCCCAGCTATTGGCAATTCTCCTGACTGTTTTCGTGTAAAAGTTGAAGAAAAATACCCGTTTAATAAGCCTGCCATCTCACTTTGATCACGAACCACTCTGTCGGTGCTATTCCTCAATGGGCCCACACTGTTCCAAACCTGTTCTTTTCCCTTGGTATATGTAAAGAAAGCCTTGCTGTTATGTTTAATATTCTTAGCCATGTCCTTCTCATCCTCTCTTTTAGCTTGTCGAGTTATTTTCTTAACTTGCCTCTGTTTACTTTGAGAGTGATATCAATCTAACTCCAGTCCTGTAATTTTAAACCTAATAAATTCCTTCTGCTTCTCCTTCATAGTGTTCCTTATCTCACTGCTCACCCAGCCTGGTCTCTTTCTGCTTGTAGTTTTACACCTCATTGGAATGTACTTACTCTGCACTCTACACATTTGCTCCTTGAAGGTTTCCCATTTCTCTGATGCTGATTTTCCTGTTGTAAGAGTCTCCCAATCTGCATCACCCAACTCTCTCTCCTCATACCCTCAAAGTTTTCGTTCCTGAAATCTAATAGCCTTACCCAACCATCCTGAACTCTAACTCTCAACAGAATCTTTGCACACACAATGTTATGGTCACTTGCTCCTAAATGCTCCCCGACCTCCAGCTCCTCCACCATATTGGGATCGTTACTGAAAAGGAGGTCGAACACTGCATTCCCCCTTGTGGACTTCTCTAAAAACTGGGTTAAAAAGCAATCCTGGACTAAAACGAGGAGATCCTCATCTGCTCTGCCCTTTCCCTGTTCCTGGACCCAATCTATCCCTGGCAAGTTAAAATCCCCCATAATCATCCTCTTCCCTTACCACATGCTCTTTTGAATTCTTCATCTATTCCTCCTTCCTCTTCTTCCTTCACACCCGGAGTCTTATAAAAGCATCCTACCAGTATCTTAGTGTTTTTACAATCTCTAATCTCAACCCATACAGAATCCTCAACATTTATTCCTTCCTTAATGTCACCCCTTTCTCTTGATGCAATGCTGTCCTTCAACCAGATTGCTGCTCCTCCTATTCTCTCCTTCCTATCACACCGATACACCTTGTAGCCTTCTAATTCTGTCCTCCAGTGACTCTCCTCCTTAAGCCATGTCTCACTCACTGCAACTACATCATACTCCTCACTATCTACTTTGGCTTCAAGCTCTTACATCTTATTAAACTTCTGGCATTGGTATCGAATATATTTAACCTTTCCCTTCCTGAAATTCTATTTTTTTGCCTCGACTTACTCATCGCAATTACATCATCTGTTCCTTCCTTAATACCTTCCCCACCCTCTGCCGACCTAAAAAAAGCCTGAATTCCTTCCTCAATTCCCACTGAAAACCTTGCTGCCCCCTTTCTATTTAATATACGCCCATCATTCAGCAAACACTCCCTTTGTCCCCTAAATGATGCCCACTGCTTCTTAAATGTAAAACCTTCCTCCCTACACCATTCTTCCAGCCATTGGTTGACGTCTATTGTTCTGCTCATAATTTCTGTATCATTTCCTAATCTTGGGAAAATCCAAGAAAACATGACCTCACAACCCTTTGCTTTCAGCCGCTTACCCAATATCCTGCACCTATTTTACAAAACCTCTGAGTAAACTTTCCCAACATCATTCGCACATAGGTGCACCACAACCAACTTCTTCCTGCTGTGACCCGATACAATATTGTTTACCCTTCCTTCAATGTCCCTAACTCCTGCTCCTTCAAAACTACACAGAATTCGATGTCTACAATCCTTCCTACAGAATGAAGAATCAACATAATAATAATCTCATCACCCACAAAAACTGTCTCCCATCACTCCTTTCGACCAATTTATATTGCTGCACCTCCACCACTGCCCACACCCACTGCACCTCCACCACTGCCCACACCAATTGCACCTCCACCACTGCCTGCGCCTGCTGCACATCACCACTGCCTGCGCATGCTGCACCTCACCACTGCCTGCACCTTCTGCACCTCTGCCACTACCTGCACACGCTGCACCTCCGACACTGCCCACACCCGCTGCAACTCTGCCACTGCCAGCACCCGCTGCACCTCTGCCACTGCCCACACTCGCTGCACCTCAGTCACTGCCCACACCCGCTGCACCTCCGCCACTGCCAGCACCTGCTGCACCTCTGCCATTGCCCACACCCACTGCCCGCACCCACTGCACCTGCGCCACTGCTGCACCTGCACAACTGCCTGCTGTACATGCACCACTGCCCATCCCTGCTGCACCACTGTCCACACCCACTGCACTGTCGCCATTGCCCGCCCCCGTTGCACCATCTCCACTGTCCGCCCCCATTGCACCGTCCCCACTGCCCACCCCCGTTGCACTATCGCCACTGCCCGCCCGCATTGCACCGTCCGCACTGTCCGCGCCCATTGCACCGTCCCCACTGCCCACCCCCGTTGCACTATCGCCACTGCCCGCCCCCATTGCACCGTCCCCACTGCCCGCCCCCGTTGCACCGTCCCCACTGCCCACCCCCGTTGCACTATCGCCACTGCCCGCCCCCGTTGCACCGTCCCCAATGCCCACCCCTGTTTTACCGTCCCCACTACCCGCTCCCGTTGCACAGTCACCACTTCCAATATCCTCGGCAACCTCACTCCACAACTGTAACCAACTATTATCTACAAATTTCTCACATTCTGCTACTTGCTGCAAATTATCGGTGTTCCTCCAACCCGGTAATAACCTTCCTCAAATATACGATTTCCTCACACTTCCTACAACAATAACAACCCTCTGCTTCCCCCATTGAGCAACTGTTACATTTTACGTACTCCTCGTCCTTTCTCCTTCGCTCTCTATTTCTAACCTCCTTCACCCCCATACTCCCAAGGCCCCAAACGACTTTACGCTAAACTTATCATGAGGCCTCGCCCTGCTTCTTTGAATAAACTAATTCAACTACCCGCTATAAAACTGTTATGAACATGATAAAAAATAAGTACAGTTCCACAGCCCCTGACACAATCTCGATAACAAAATACGCAAAACACTTCAGGATTGGAAACTTAGCTTTAGAGGGACTGGAAGGAGAGCTCGCCACCCAGTCGTCCTCATGCGCCGATCGCTGAACTGGAAGTCTGGAAGTCCCTGTGTTTGGTAAAGCGGGAGATAATGTTCCACGTGGCAGGGCTACTTATCGCTCCAGGTATGGTGCAACGAGGGCTGTATGGGACTCGGTGCTGGTGCTTTCACCACTCATGGTTTGGAGTTGCACAGTATACATATATATATATATATATATATATATATATATATATATATATATATATATATATATATATATATATATATATATATATATATATATATATATATATATATATATATATATTAGATATATTAGATATATTAGATATTAGATATTAGATATTAGATAAAACCATTTTCAGTGGTTGCTCGGAGACAGTGCAGAATGTAAAAATTCTGTTATCAATAACCTTTTGAATATTGATGCTGATGGGCATATAAAAATCAGCTCCACTACTCTCAGAATGAGTATTTTATTTTTTGGTGACAATACATCAAAAAAGAAGGAAATATATTTAAAAAAAAAAAATTCAAAAATAGGAGATTTATTAGATCCTACAAAAATATATGGAAAATAGGAAATATAGGAGGACTGAGAGTGCTGTATTTGAATAACCATTTGATTTTGTGGTAAGTGGGATGGACGTGCTGGGTGGTGGGCATTTAAGGTACATGGATCCACTTCAGTAGATCCACAACCTTAGTTGCATCCAAGCGGTCAGTCAACCCATCAATGCAACATCACTATTCAAGGTTTACTTGCTGGAAGATTTAATGTATTATCACGTATTTATAACTATCATCACACATTCCATTGTATGATAATACATTAAATAATGAACATCGTACCTTAAATGCCCACCACCCAGCACCCAACTGGGCTGATGAGGATGAGGAGTACGTAAAATGTAACAGTCTGGGCTGAAAGGATTGAAACCTCGAGGAAGAACGGTGCCCAGATGATCTGGGGGGTCGTGAAACCAGTCAGTTGCTCACAGGTTAAGGTTGTTACTTTAGGGAAAGGAACGACATTTTGAGGTTTACATTTTAAATAAAGATGAATCGAGGATGTTGTGAAATTAACATAATTTACACCAATCCTTGAAATTATATTATATGAGCAGAGTACCCGCCCTCCAGGCGGGTGGACAACATAGACACAGAAAGAAACTCCAAGGAGGGAAAATTGGGAGGAGGAGGGATGTGGGTGGGATAGGTGGGGGGGGGGTTAGCAAGGATAGAAAAGATCATGGTTTTCGATTGGCAATGATCTGGGATGATGCTGAATAGCTGTCTCGAAGACCTGGAGGGAGGAATGAGATTGTAGAGGATGTGGAAGTTGACTCCACAGGTGAGAATAATAAAGAGGAATAAATGAGCAGAGGTGACCAGTGATCCTGAATTTAGGTAGTTTCACCAGAAAGGGCTTGATGGTGGACCGTGTGAGTCCTGCAGAAAACTCGGGGGTTGGGCAAAGCACAAAAAGAGTAGAGGGTGCAACACCAGAAAGGAAGCGGTAAAAGAGAGAGACCGCCGACCAGTCTGCAACGGTGAAATGATGGAGCCAGACTCAACTTCAGCTCAGGAGATTCCAATGATCGTGAAGGCCTTGGTTTGCATAGCATCAAGCTCAGCAAAATGTGAGGCACAAGAGCCAGCCTAGAGGAGAGAGCAGTAACTTCATCAAGCTGCAGATGAAGGCCTTGTAGGTGGATATAGGTTTCATGTTTGACATGTTTCATGAGCACCTATCTTTGGAAATTTTTTTCCAAATGTGGGTTAAGAATACCTTTTCTGGCTTCCTGTCTTCATGTTGGCATAGAAATTGGATTTCATAGTCTGTCTAACTCTTCACGTACTCAGCCAATCTGACAGTTGTCACTCTGTGCACTTGGTTCAGCTCCAGCAGGCCACAGCCTCCTCATCTCGGCAGGTACATTCTCAGGATGCACTGATTTTTGTTCAACATTTTGTGGATGGTGATGGGTTTTCTTGTTGTGATGCCTCGTTTATTGATTTGTGTTTGTGGCCAGTTTATTACTCCACAAATGCATTGGAATACTCCTATTGCAAGCTGGTTTATGGCTTTGATTTTTGTTTCTTGGGGAGAGGTGAGTTAAAAGCCTCCTGTAGTGGCCATGCATGGGGTCAAATCCTCATGGAGTGGACATGTCTGGGTTCAAAGCCTATTGAAGTGGCCATGTGTGGGGCAAATGCTCATGGAGTGGCCACTTGTAGGATTAAAGCTCACCGAATAGCCATGCATGTGGTAAAAAGCCTCATGGAGTGGTCATTGGCAGGTTTAAAGCTCATGGAGTGGTCATGTGTGGGGATTTCCTGAGAACAATGCGGACGAGCTGGTGCTGCCAACTGCGAACTAACTGGAAGAGCATATGGAATGACTAGCACAGCACATTTCTGGGTATGTAAGCCTGACACACTGTGTGCTGGTACAGTGTGCTGAGGGGACTGGCCGAGCGATCTTAGGGGGCAGGACCGCTCATTTCAAGAGAAGGTGCGGCACATTAGTGGAATCGGCGTGACCTGCCAAGGTGACTGTCAAGGGGTGTATGGAGGGTTGGCGTGGGTCTTTCTGTAACATAATATAAATGGTGCAGCTCAGCAACACATCTCGCTTTTCAAACAAAAATCCTTTAACGGAAAAAAACAGCTCGATGGTGGCAGCACCTCGAGGGCCGATCATTACTGCACAGCAATCTCACGCAGTCGATAACGTTCTTTGGACGCTTATACCGTACATTAAGTTGCTTCATTTATTCCCTGATGGCAGCCTTTGGGGGACTTAGCTCTTGTGTGATTCGGCGATGAAACCCGTAAGGCTCCTCTCCAAGGAATGCATTTGTTCCTTATTTTGTTTGTTTCCTTGTATATATTTGTTTGTCTCTTCGTTTGTATGGTTTTTGTTTAATTTCCTATTGCTTTCATGTTCTTGCTTGCATTTATTGATTTTTTTTTTTTTTGGGGGTGTTTATTCATTTTTTTTTTTTCTTTTATTACCTCTGCCATCTGCCATGGATGGAGGTTGTGTTTTCACCCCTGTCTGTTTGTGTGCAGGATATCTCAAAGTTCTGGACGGATTCAGATGAAATTTCGGGCAGGCTGGATGTGTGACAAGGACAAAATGATTAGATTTTGGTGAAGATCCAGATACGGATAAGGATAATCGAATTAATTTTTTTTTTTTAAGTGATTCTTCACCATTAAGAAATGGGGACAAAAACGATATATCGTACAGCATGATATCTCAAAATGTTGTGGATGGATTATGATAAAACTAGGTGGATGAGTTGGTTCGGTGACCAGAACAAGCCAATTTGATTATGCTTCAGGTCTGGATACAATTCCAGCCCATCATTGGGATTACAAAACGTAAATTGTTCTGCCTGGTGGAGGTATGCGGTCTATCGAGTATCGTTTCGTTTGTATTATTGATGTACAAAAATTAAGGCCCATGGAAGAGTGGAGAGACAGAGGAAAGGGAAGGAACTGACAGAGGGGCAGATGGGTCACGATTAGACACAAGCAAGAGAATGAAGGAAGAGAAAAAGAGGAGAGAGAGGGGAAGAAATAGTAACCTGCAAGAAATAGCTCAACAAATCACGTGAATATACTGAAGATCGCTCACAAATCCTTGTGAGACTACGAAGGAGGACTCAACATGACTCACCAAATCACCTGCAAAGGCTCAACAATTCTCACCAAATCACCTGCAAAGGCTCAACAATTCTCACCAAATTACCTGCAAAGGCTCAACAATTCTCACCAAATTACGTGTAAATGCCAAAAATCGCTCACCAATTAATGTGATAATGCTCAAAATCGCTCACCAATTCACGTGAGAATGTTCAAAACTGCTCACCAATTCACGTGACAATGTTCAAAACTGCTCACCAATTCACGTGAGAATGTTAAAAAACGCTCACCAATTCACGTGAGAATGTTCAAAATCGCTCACCAATTCACGTGCGATTGTTCAAAACCGCTCACCAATTCACGTAAGAATGTTCGAAAATGCTCACCAATTCATGTGCGATTGTTCAAAACCGCTCACCAATTCACGTGAGAATGTTCGAAAACGCTCACCAATTCACGTGAGAATGTTCAAAAACGCTCACCAATTCATGCGAGAATGTTCAAAATCGCTCACCAATTCAGGTGAGAATGTTAAAAAAAAACGCTCACCAATTCAAGTGAGAATGTTCAAAACCGCTCACCAATTCACGTGAGAATGTTCGAAAACGCTCACCAATTCACATGAGAATGTTAAAAAAACGCTCACCAATTCACATGAGAATGTTCAAAACCGCTCACCAATTCACGTGAGAATGTTAAGAAAAAACGCTCACCAATTCACGTGAGAATGTTAAAATATGCTCACCAATTCAGGTGAGAATGTTCAAAACCGTTCACCAATTCACGTGAGAATGTTAAAAAAAATGCTCACCAATTCACGTGAGAATGTTAAAAAAAAACGCTCACCAATTCACGTGAGAATGTTCAAAATCGCTCACCAATTCACGTGTGATTGTTCAAAACCGCTCACCAATTCACGTGAGAATGTTCAAAATCGCTCACCAATTCACGTGTGATTGTTCAAAACTGCTCACCAATTCACGTGAGAATGTTCAAAATCGCTCACCAATTCATGTGCGATTGTTCAAAACCGCTCACCAATTCACGTGAGAATGTTCGAAAATGCTCACCAATTCACGTGCGATTGTTCAAAATTGCTCACCAATTCACGTGAGAATGTTCGAAAACGCTCACCAATTCATGTGAGAATGTTCAAAATTGCTCACCAATTCATGTGAGAATGTTCAAAACCGTTCACCAATTCACGTGAGATTGTTCAAAACCGCTCACCAATTCACGTGAGAATGTTCGAAAATGCTCACCAATTCACGTGTGATGGTTTAAAACCGCTCACCAATTCACGTGAGAATGTTCGAAAACACTCACCAATTCATGTGAGAATGTTCAAAATCACTCACCAATTCACATGAGAATGTTCAAAACCACTCACCAATTCACGTGAGATTGTTCAAAACCACTCACCGATTCACGTGAGAATGTTCAAAATCGCTCACCAATTCACGTGAGAATGTTGGAAAACGCTCACCAATTCACGTGAGAATGTTCAAAATCACTCACCAATTCACGTGACAATGTTCAAAACCGCTTACCAATTCACGTGAGAATGTTCGAAAACGCTCACCAATTCACGTGAGAATGTTCAAAATCGCTCACCAATTCACGTGAGAATGTTCGAAAACGCTCACCAATTCACGTGAGAATGTTCAAAACCGCTCACCAATTCACGTGAGAATGTTCGAAAACGCTAACCAATTCACGTGAGAATGTTCGAAAACGCTCACCAATTCACGTGAGCATGTTCAAAACCGCTCACAAATTCAGGTGAGAATGTTCAAAACCGCTAACCAATTCACGTGAGAATGTTCAAAACCGCTAACCAATTCACGTGAGAATGTTCAAAAACGCTAACCAATTCACATGAGAACGTTCAAAACCGCTAACCAATTCACGTGAGAAAGTCCCAAATCACTCAAAAATTCAAGTGAGGATGTTCAAAATCGCTCAACAATTCACCTGAAGAGACTCAAGATTGCTCACCAATTCATAGGAAAGTGCTCAATAATTCAGGTGTAAATGCTTGAGATTGCTCACCACTTGACATGAAAAAGCATGTGATCGCTTTTGAAAACATTCATTGCCAAATTATGTTGCCAGTGTCCTGCGAGTCTCAACTAGTTTGATGTTCTCTTTTTGGTCAAAGCCAACATGGTAATGTTCTCTTTCAACATGAACTTATGATATGCTTCTGTTCCACAGCACAAATTACCATGTTCCATCCATCCATTGGGACCATACTCTGTGCAGAGCATTGGTGCTACCGAAGCAGTCTCCTGGGCTATTGGGTCCAATCCTACAATCCTGGACTAGCACAGCACCGCCACTCAGACGCAGGATACCAGCAAGCTGGTACTCATTTTGCCGACCTCGGAAGGATGACAGGCTGAGTCAACCCCACCTGGTATTAATTCAACAGCCAAGCGGAATTTGAACTCAGGACCCTGGGATCCCAAGCCCACCACTCTAACCATTAAGCCAACACCAGCCATTAATTACCATGTTGGTCGCCATATTGTTTGACCCAGAATGCTTTGACCAGAACTGACCTGTTATTTCTTGTGTAACTTGGGAGACAATACCAATGCAGAAATTTCCATCGACTTTTGAAAGGAAAAAAAGACGCCTTTTGCAATTTATTTCTTTTTTCCTTTTTTTGTGTACCATAACGAAGTTCAATAAGAAGTCCACGTCAAACTCGAACAGCCTCGAATAGGTTCCTTTCTTGTGGTTTTGTCTTTTGGCCCATCATGACTGTTCCTTATCCACACAAACTGAATATCAGTTTAATTATTCTGTAAAAAAAATATAGCAACAATAAAAAGAACTAATATCTGTATCCAACGTTTACATGAAAAACAGCCAAGCTATTCACATTTATAGAAAAAAATACTTCATCCTTCTAAAGATATTAAAGCTTTCTCATATTTTCTGTATAAATGCTTTCATATTTGCTTCTTATGCTTCACAGAGTTGATTAAAACTGGAACGAAGTTAATCATCTTAATATGGATATCAAACTTGCCTCCCTTTCACATCTTGTGCAAAAATGGAGGTAAGTTAATGCTGATTGTATCCTGTGTCATATTAAATGTAACTTGGCCCTTTTTCAGATAAATCTTTCGCAGGCTGCAGCACTATTTTCCCTATAAATGTGAATAACCTGAATGTTCATTTCATTTTTTAATATTTTGTACTGATTCCACATACAGTGTTGGAGAGTTGACCGTTTTTACAGCCATTTTTCCCTGCTGTGCAGGGGTTGGGCTTTTTCTTGAGGCAATGTTTTATGGCCGGATGCCCTTCCTGACGCCAACCCTGGTCGCCTCTTACGACACACAGGGATATGGTACACCTATTCTAACCGGGGCATACACCGGGACCAGTACACTGGTACTCATTTCCACGACCTCGGAAGGATGACAGGCTGAGTCAACCCCCTGGTGTTAATTCAGCAGCCAACGGAACTTGAACTCAGGACCCTGGGATCCCAAGCCACCACCCTAACCACTAAGCCAACACCAGGCTTAGTGTTGGAGAGTTGCATAAATTATAAAGATGCCATGGAGAAGCGATGGACAAATCAATGCAGTTTGGGATTTGAAGTCTGGCAGGACAGCCAAGAGGTTTGAGCTTACTCATATTTTAGTGGTCGAGGTTGGGTTCAGATCTTGGCCCAGCTATATAAACTTCTACACTGATGTTTCACATTGAGAGTGAGGCATCGGTGTGTGTGTGTGTGTGTGTGTGTGTGTGTGTGTGTGTGTGTGTGTGTGTGTGTGTGTGTGTGTGTGTGTGTGTGTGTGTGTGTGTGTGTGCCGTCCATAGGAATGACATCAAGTCGGAGAGCCCGCTGGCTAGCACTGGTCATTGGTGAGGCCGAAGTGACATTTGCTTTATGGCGAGGATACGGTGGCCATACGCCCTCTGAATTGACAGAAACGTGCGGTGGCCGCAGAGTTTGTGCGGTGGCCTCAGGGTGGCCCTACGCCATTTGGCTATCTTTTACAGGCCGTAGGGGTCGCCATGGAATTATTTCGTGGAGTTATAACTTTTTTGCATTTCTACGTTCGCCGTAGCAATTCGACAAGCCGAAACAAAAGAACTGGTAAAAACAAAAAAAAGGAGAACCCACTCGTTACCGTCTGTCTGGCCGCACGTTCGCCTTCGGGCCCCCCTGCGGTCGCCCTGCGGTCGCCTTGCGTCTGCCTTGAAAATTCTATGGCCACCGCAGGAACGCCCTACGGTCACCGTGCAACATTAAATCAAAGACCGTACGGAACCCCCACGTTTTCGGTCTCCACAATTTATAAATACGCGTGTGGCTACCCGAAAAATAGAAACATATGTGACTGCTACATTGTGTGACCGTGGAAATACTGCGGCCGCTGTATAATTGCAAGTAGAAGTAGATTTTGGAGACCCCACGGCCGCAGTGGCAAATGTGACTTCGGCCTTATGCTAGGTGGTTTGGTTACGCTGGGTGGTTTGGTTACGCTGGGTGGTTTAGTTACACTGGGTGGTTTGGTTCCACTGGGTGTTTTACTTATGCTGAGTGGTTTGGTTATGCTGGGTGGTTTAGTTACACTGGGTGGTTTAGTTACACTGGGTGGTTTGGTTCCACTGGGTGTTTTACTTATGCTGAGTGGTTTGGTTACGCTGGGTGGTTTAGTTACACTGGGTGGTTTAGTTACACTGGGTGTTTTGGTTATGCTGGGTGGTTTGGCTATGCTGGTTGTTCTGGTTACACTGGTTGGATTGGTTCCACTGAGTCTTTTAGTTATGCTGGGTGGTTTGGCTATGCTGGGTGGTTTGGTTATGCTGGGTGTTTTGGTTATGCTGGGTGGTTTAGTTACGCTGGGTGGTTTGGCTCCATTGGGTGATTTGGTTACGCTGGGTGGTTTGGCTCCATTGGGTGATTTGGTTATGCTGGGGTGTTTTGGTTATGCTGGGGTGTTTGGCTGTGCTGGGTGGTTTGCCATTACCCTTCCAGAAGTCAGTCTGGGCAGGAATTAGTACTTTGCTCAGAGTGTCCATGATAACTCTCCCACTCTTTGCCAAACAGATACCATGGAACTTCATCCTTCAGGCCTAAGGCCTAAGTCACATTTGCCACGGCGGCCATGGGGTCTCCAAAATCTACGGCCACTAGCAATTATACGGCGGCCGCAGTATTTCCACGGTCACACAATGTAGCAGTCACATATGTTTCTATTTTTCGGGGAGCTGCACGGCGTATTTATAAATTGTGGAGACCGAAAACATGGGGGTGCCATAATGTCTTTGATTTGATGTCGCACGGTGACCTTAGGGCGTTCCTGCGGCGGCCATAGAATTTTCAAGGCGACCGCAGGGGGGCCCGAAGGCGAACGTGCGGCCAGACGGACGGTAACGAGTGGGTTCATTGTTTGTTTGTTTGTTTTTTACCAGGTTTTTTTTTTTTCGGCTTGTTGAATTGCTACAGCGAATGTAGAAATGAAAAAAGTTATAACTCCGCGTTATAATTCCACGGCGACCCCTACGGCCTGTAAAAGATAGCCAAACGGCGTAGGGCCACCCTGAGGCCACCACACAAACTCTGCGGCCGCCACACGTTTTTGTCAATTAAGAGGGCATACGGCCGCCATATCCTCGCCGTAGAGCAAATGTGACTTAGGCCTAACCAAACCACCCAGCGCAATCAAACCACCCAGCGTAACCAAAACACCCCAGCATAACCAAACCACCGAGTGTAGCCAAACCACCCAGAAAAACCAGACCACCTAGCATAACCAAACCACCCAGCGTAACCATAACACCCAGCGCAACCAAACCACCCAGCATAACCAAAACACCCAGCGGAACCAAACCACCCAGCGGAACCAAACCACGCAGCATAACCAAACCACCCAGTGTAACTAAAACACACAGTGGAACCAAAACACCCAGCGGAACCAAACCACCCAGCGGAACCAAACCACGCAGCATAACCAAACCACCCAGCGTAACCAAACCACCCAGCGTAACTAAAACACACAGTGGAACCAAAACACCCAGCGGAACCAAAACACCCAGCGGAACCAAACCACCTAGCATAACCAAAACACCGAGCAAAACTAAAATACCCAGCGTCACTAAAACACCCAGCATAACTAAAACACCAAGCATAACCAAACCACCCAGCATAACCAAACCTCCCAGCAGAACCAAACCACCCAGCATAACCAAACCACCCAGCGTAACTAAAACACACACAGTGGAACCAAAACACCCAGTGTAACCAAACCACCCAGCATAACCAAAACACCCAGCGTAACTAAAACACCCAGCGGAACCAAACCACCCAGCATAACCAAAACACCGAGCAAAACCAAACCACCCAGCATAACCAAAACACCGTGCAAAACCAAACCACCCAGCAGAACCAAACCACCCAGCAGAACCAAACCACCCAGCGTAACTAAAACACACACAGTGGAACCAAAACACCCAGTGTAACCAAACCACCCAGCATAACCAAAACACCCAGCATAACCAAACCACCCAGCATAACTAAAACACACAGTGGAACCAAAACACCCAGCATAACTAAAACACCCAGTGTAACTAAAACACCGAGCATAACCAAACCACCCAGCATAACCAAACCACCCAGCAGAACCAAACCACCCAGCAGAAGCAAAGCACCCAGCAGAACCAAACCACCCAGCGTAACTAAAACACACACAGTGGAACCAAAACACACAGTGTAACCAAACCACCCAGCATAACCAAACCACCCAGCATAACCAAACCACCCAGCATAACCAAAACACCGTGCAAAACCAAACCACCCAGCAGAACCAAACCACCCAGCAGAACCAAACCACCCAGCGTAACTAAAACAGACACAGTGGAACCAAATCGCCCAGTGTAACCAAACCACCCAGCATAACCAAAACACCCAGCATAACCAAACCACCCAGCATAACTAAAACACACAGTGGAACCAAAACACCCAGCATAACTAAAACACCCAGTGTAACTAAAACACCGAGCATAACCAAACCACCCAGCATAACCAAAACACCCAGCGTAACCAAAACACCCAGCATAACCAAAACACCCAGCATAACTAAAACGCCGAGCATAACCAAACCACCCAGCGTAACCAAAACACCCAGCATAACCAAAACACCCAGCATAACTAAAACGCCGAGCATAACCAAACCACCCAGCATAACCAAACCACCCAGCATGACCAAAACACCCAGCGTAACCAAACCACCCAGTATAACCAAAACGCCCAGCGTAACCAAAACACCCAGCATAACTAAAACACCCAGCATAACTAAAACACCCAGCATAACTAAAACACCCAGCGTAACTAAACCACCCCGCATAACCAAAACACCCAGCATAACCAAACCATCCCATGTATCCAAACCACCTGCTTGATATTTGCCAATAATCTGTTTCAGCAGCAGCAATGCTCTGTCAATAGTATGGTACAATGATGATGACGATGATGATATTTAAAATGAGGATCACAGCATAATGAGCGAAGTGTGTGGAAGGGAACAGCAAACAGGCTCATTTTTAAAGGATACTCACTGTCCTTAAAGGATATTACATGCCTTATTATACTTTAGCAAGAGCTCTTGAAAGGCTTGGAATCATATCAACATTTATTTGGGTAACTTTGCTGTTTGCACCATATGATGTAGAAAGTATTATAGGATTACATTCAGCTACTCTCCACCCAGAAGTTAAATGATATTTCGAACTTTTGTGCCGTGTGAATCACCATCCACACAAACTGACACATTCCACTGATAAATGTGCACACCAGGTTCGCATCACCTGGAGGAAACGACCCAGCTGATCAGACAGAACGTCACCAGAGGGCGCTTCAGTATAGTCAGTTGTATATAATGGTTGCAGATACAGTCTTGCAAAGCAGTAATCCTACTTAATGTTGTCAGGTATTTTCAAGAGCAAAAAATACTGTACCTGGTGAAACCCACAGAGATTGCAAAAACAATAAAGAAAACTACAAAGCACAATGCCAAATAAGAATTGTCAAAATATGGGAGAAGAAAAATGAAGCAGAAGGAAAACCAAATTGACTGGAAATAGAGAAGAAAAGTTCCCTGGAATGGTTGAGAAGAGACAAACTGAACTGGATGTACAAGGAAAAGGAATGAATGTCCAAGATGTCAGGGCATGAAACAAATGGCTTCATGTAAATGAGAAAATGAAACAGATGCAGGTTTTGAGGAACCTGGCGATCAAGCAAGAGTAACCTTTCGGGACACAAAACAATTATCCCACACAAGGGTGTATGTATCCCTCAACACATCTATAACAACGTGTGCAGAGTAATCTATCGGAACATCTTCAAAACAACTCCGCATCACCTTTTCTGAATACTGAAAGCATGTCAAAAAGATATAAAAAGAAGGGAAACAACCGATAATGACGAAAGACTGATCCAGTGTGACGTCACATTCCATCATTTGTGACAAGTGAATATAAGGCACTTCGACCAGATATTGTGATCGGTAACAATCAACAGTACTTTAGACCTTATGGAGAGGGTGGGTTTATTCCACCTTCGAAGATTACAAAAAAACGTTGAAGATCCGAGATAAATGGACTGCGGAGGTCGAGTGATGTGGATGCAAGACAAGCATGTGATCGGCTGCGAGTTCACATTTGGCTGCGAAGGCAGAAGTATCACCCGTTTGGATTGTCATCTTACAGGGACATGAGTTCGTCTCAAGCTCACACAAATGTGTTGCTCTTGGACTGTCAATAAAAACCCAGCTGACTTCGTAATGATCTTCAGAGCAATAAATCTGCCTGCCTCACCTGCTCAGGTTTACACGTGATGCCAGTCCATGCATTGCACTTGACATTTTATGTCCCCGGGGCATCTTACAACGGGCAGCAAAAT
Organism: Eptatretus burgeri; assembly: GCF_056783735.1. Taxonomy (NCBI): domain Eukaryota; kingdom Metazoa; phylum Chordata; class Myxini; order Myxiniformes; family Myxinidae; genus Eptatretus; species Eptatretus burgeri. The sequence continues at coordinate 80,163,150 of NC_140963.1, read as the reverse complement.
GCCAACGATGAAATGGCACCGTCACTCAAATTCCTTCTAACCGGTGACAAAACAAAACTAGAATGGCACTTGATAGAGCGCATACCTCCGCCACATCATGCCTGATCCACGAGAACATATCGGGTCCACTACATTTTTGAAATATCATGCTATATATCGTTTTTGGCTTGATCTCTCAATGGTGAAGAATCACTTTATAAATTAAATAATTCTCGCAACCAGATCCGGATTCGGATCTTCACCAAATCGAATCAATTCGTCCTTGCCACACACCCAATGCGTCCACTAAGTTTCGGCCGAATCCGTCCACAACTTTTTTGAGATATCACGCAATATATTAGTTTAGCCCTTTCTCGCAATGGTAAGGAATCACTTAAAAAAATTGTCAGATCCGGATCCAGATTCGGATCATCACCATAATCGAATCAATTCTTCCTTGTCACACACCCAACAGGTCCACCAAGTTTCATTCGAATTCGTCAACAACCTTTTGAGATATTGTGCTATATATAGTTTTTGGCCCGATCACTCAATGGTGAAAAATCACTTTTAAAAAAAAAAACTTATAGTAGTCGGATCCAGATCCGGATTTTCCCCAAAATCTAAACATTTCGGCAATGTCACACATCCAACATGTCCACCAAATTTCACCCGAATCCGTCAACAACTTTTTGAGATATCCTGCATACAAACAAACAAATGAAATTGCACTTTGAGCAAGGAATTGCCGGATTAACTTTGTCATATCTCCATGATCTCTGAAAAAACAAAAACCTGGACTCAATTTGGTTCTTATAAGTCGATAGTGGTACTGTTTAATGAGTTTTAGCACTTAGTTTGGTCATGATCATAACTTGGAAGTCAATCGGACTTGAAATGGCGTTTTTATCGCAATTTGAAAGTTTTGACCTGACCCCCCTTGACATTCGACCCCCAACCGCTAAGAAGGGTGTTGGTGTGACACCCCAATGAGACATATGGTTGGATGCAGAATTGGAAGATGCGCATTTTGGATTTGGTTTGAAGTCGATACGACCATTTTACCGGACGTTATTGCGAAAATAAGAATTTCGGTTTTTTTGGTGACCTTGACCTTGACCTTTGACCTAGATTCACCAAAAACGACAAGTGTTTCAGGTGGACAATGGCCGACATCTGTAACCAGTTTGGTCATGATCGCTGAAATGGTGTGGCTGCTACAGGGTAAACAAACACACAAACAAACAGACAGACAGACAGACACAGAATGACACACACAACCGACCAACATAATTACCGAAATCCGAAGGATTCCGGCAATTAATAAACAAACAGACAGAAAGGGGTGAAAACATAACCTCCTTCACCTTCATTGGCAGAGATAAAGATTGTAAAAGGAGGGGTTGGCACTCTAGTCGTGATGCTGATAGGCTGTCAGTTGCCTCTATATCATGGCCATAAAATAGAGTTTTGTGGTACCCAGCTGAGAACTGGATGATTTTCTCAAACTCTGGTAATTCAGGTGTGTAGATTTCAAAAATTGATGTTGTCAGTTTCAGTTTTTTGTACGAAGGGGTGAAAATCAATATGAAAGATAGAGTGGCCGTACAGAATTGAGGAACGTCATAAGCCAACTGCATTATGATTAAAGGCCAAAAATCGAGAAGAAAAAAAGCACACAGATTAAGTATTTTATTTCTCAGTGATGAAAAATGAGTGCTTGATCATTAAATGATCGGACGTCAATTGTCTCTGAATGATCTGACCACCAATTGAAGTGGTGACTTCAATTGTCATCATGCCAGTTGGATAGGTGTGGGTACCTCTCTTACCTGTCATGGCACTTCAGCAAACGCTTTCTGCGACTCATTGAGACTAACTCAATCGGTCAATTTCCCGACCCGGATCTCAACCAATGGTATTCTATCTCTTCTGGATCTGAGGGAGGGAGAGAGAGGGGGAGGAAAGAGGCGAGAAGTTTTTTTGAAACTGAAAATATCTGCTGTTCTCCATCCGCTCCAATCGGTTCTTCTGACCACGTGCTTGTCAAAGTGGACATCTCTCTGGCTGTTATTAGAGAACCACCTCAGCGCCGTCGAGTCTGGCATTTCACTCAAGCCAACTGGCAGGGTCTCCAAGCAGCCACCAAATTTCCAGACTGGTCTCCCATCGCTACTTTCTCCAACATCAACTCATCCTGGGAATTGTTTCAAGGAAACTTGCTTTCCCTGATGCACAGATTTATCCCCTCTCGTTTTCAGTTGTCCTATCCTTCCTCCCACCAATGGTTCAATGAAGCCTGTGATGAGGCAGTTGTCCTGAAACAACTTGCCTTTGCCTCATGGAAAGCAACCCCAACTCAGGGTAATTCCATAAAGCTCGGAACAATTGTGAATCCACCCTCAGGAGAGCCAGAAAACAATGTGTGCCCCTCCACGGTTCAGACAGGCATTGATTCTGACTCCAAAGTTCTGTCCAACTTTCTTGTAGGTCTCATGTGGTACTGCCTGGAGGTAGTATGACACCTCCTGCTTCAGATCATCCAATGTGGCAGAGCAGTTGACATAGACAGAGCCCTTGGGAGCCCCCCAGAACCAGTAGTCCAGAGGGTTCAACTCTGGGCTATGGAGTGCCCAGTCATAAGCGGTTCGCAGGGCAACGAGGCCATTTCTGAAGAGCGGCAGCAGTAAAATGATGGTGTCACCAGCTGTATGCAGGGGTGCACCATCCGGCATAAACCAGGTCATGCTGAACTGGTTTGGGATGACCTCTTGGGCGAGATCATTATGGAACTTCTGGAGCACGGCCTGGTAGTGCTCACCATTGATCGTCACCATCCTGCTGTTGTCATTTTCAAACCAGTAAGGCCTTAGCATTTCCCATCTGGCATTGAAGGCGCAGAAGCATGTGACCTTAGGCCCTTTCAGGTACCTCTCAGTGATCTGAGGTGGTGCTGCCCCCCAGAAAATGTTGTTGTGGTTGTTTATGGCACTGCTCAAGTGTAAATGGGCTTCATCATTGAACCAGATCAGGTTGATCCAGTTTGGGTACTGCTCCATCCTGTCACTGAGCCAATTGCACATATCAAGTCTCTTTCTCATGTCATCTTGACTCAGTTTATGCCTAATAGAGATGATGTATGGGAAACTTCCGGTTCTGGGTTTGGAGTGTCGACAGATCTCCTTCGGGCCTCTCTGCTGACGATCTCAAAGTTAAGTTTCCGGTCATTATCTGTCCCGTTTTAACTGTTTATTTTCTCATCTACATGTTACTGTGTGTTCCTAGTTCGGTTTTGTTTCAAAAATCGTGCTATTTGGTGAAATTTTGTCGACCTTGTCTTACCGGGTGCTTGAGGCCAAGCCTTGAGGCTTGAGGCCTACCGGTTCCCCTCAGTGTATGATCGTGTTTATTTGTTTTTTTCTCCCCGTTACCTTCAATTTCTATCATCCCCACTTTCCTAACGTCCCCCATTCCTCCCAACTAATCACTCTATTTCTTATCTTAAATCAAAAAAAAAAAACAAAGAAAAATACTACCTTTCTCCTTGCACACTCACGAGTCTTGATTCTTCTTCTTCTTTTTCATCACCTCTTCTTCTTCCTCTTCTTTTTTTGTTCAGGGTTTAATGGCGCTGTCAGAGCCAGGAGGCTCTATCCACGCCACGCACCAGAATCTGATCAAACTCGCCTACAGCCATAGCCCTTCAAAGGCAGATACATTTTAAATTGGTCTCCCACATTCCTTCAGGAATTTTAATACTACCTTACAGAGTTGAGGGTGCTTCCAGTTCATCCGCCACAGCATCTCCTGCAGGTACAACACCCTTATCCCCATAACTCTTATACGCCGTACAAGACGCTGCCTCGATTCCGCATAGAGAGGGCCTTCCTCCTCTTCTTCTTCCTCGATTTTTTTTATACAACACTTTCATGAACTAATCTGTTGAAAACTCTCAAACATTAATAATAACACAAACGATCTCTTATAATGATTCATCTTCCTCTTTCACATGCATGGTACTCTTTACTGTATCATAATGCACTACTCTTCTGCTATTTAAACAGACTGCTCTCAATTCGACCTCTCCTTCATACCTTGCCTAAAAAAATCCAACTGTTACAGCATTTCTTCTCTCCATTCTCTGGATTTGCCTTTATTGCATCCATCAAGAATTGTGTTAAATCCCATCTCTGACCTAAAACGTTTTTTTAAACCCCAGTTTGCTATGAATGTTCGCTTTCCATCAACCATTCTTTTTTTCCAACTTCAGTGCCAACTCACCCCTCTCACCCCTCACTCTCAAAGCAACCATCCCACTCTTCTCCCTCCAAGCCTTCCTCTCACCTCTCTCAAAAACTCCCCCCTCACCTTTCTCCAACCATTCATCCCCTCACTCGTGCTTCTCAAAGTTCCCCCTCCCCCTCCCATCCACAAAGCTGCCTCCATCTCTTCACTCCACTTCCTCAAATCCTCAACTGCCTTCTTCCCCCTCTCTTGTCCCCCCCCCCCTCTCCCCCAGCACCACAGAGCCTTTTCTCCTCCTCATTCGGCCCCCTCACCTAGCTATTCTGCAATCTCCCAAACTCTTTCAAGAATCCTCCTTACCTCCCCCCTCATCCCTTGTCCTACCCTCCCCCTCCACCTCCTGCAGCCAAAGCCTCCTCCCCTACTTCTTCATTAAAAGTGTGGACCTCAAATATCCGGGGCCTTCGCTCAAACCTTTCAGATCTTTCCATACAGGTTGCCACTGACAAACCAGACATTATCTGCCTAACAGAAACTTTCCTCTCCCAAGTATCTCTCCCTGGTTACTCCCTCTTACGGTATGACAGACCTGAGCCTCGTCCTGGTGGAGGTGTTGCTCCCTTCATCAAAGACTCTATTCCTCACTCTCCATGCACTGCTCTCACTCCCCCACACCCCCAGGAATACCTCTGGCTTCGGCTTCTTGTCTCATGCCTCCTTGCTGTGAGTTGTGTGTTAGCTCGCATACGAGCCTCGACCAAGGTATACAAAAAAAAAAAACTCTTCAGACATCCTAGGACCAACCAAGACTCCTCCCTTCGTTCCCTTGTACATCCCTTCCACTAACCTGACTTCTGCTTCCAGCACTCCCATCCATCTCAGTGTCGCAATCACCATCTCTCTCGGGACAGTGTCGTAGGTCTTCTCCATGTCCACAAATCCCAACCTTGCACTTCACCTGGCACCTCCAACAAATTCATGTGAATGGACGGTGTGTACTCCGTGAGTGAGTGGATTCCAACCTTGCACCTCTAACCTCTTCTCCGCCAGCTGTCTCAGCAGTTTCCTGACACTTTAAAACACCGTCGTCGTCAATTACACTGCTGTGGATGACACCACTCATAGCTGCAATGGCCGAACTTGCGACACGCTGCCAACACTCCGGTGCCCTCTCCAAACTAGTTTTGTTTGTGAAGCATGCATAACACATTCTACAGTGCTCCAATTTTGAATCTAATTTAACAAATGGCAAGGATCAGAAAGAATCATGATGTCGTTCAACAAGCTTTCTGTTCTCTCCACATAAAAATTGCCACTTCTGCACGTATTCCTTGACTCGAGGCCAGTTGGTTTCAATAAATTGTGTGATATTCTTCGAAGGGTTAACCTCACCAATATGTAGCAGACATTCCGTTTTTAGCAAGTCACAAAAGTCCTCGACCTTGAATTTCATGTCTTACAGATCTTCACAGGCAAAACGTAACAGGTGGATTGAGCGTGATTGATTTGCATGAATTTTCATGATGTTACTTCCGTTACGGTTAACCTTAATCTATTCTTCTTCTTTTTTTGTGTTTACTGGCGTTATCAGAGCTGAGAGGCTCTATAAATGCTACACACCCAAACTCATCGGCTACAACCAAATGCAAAAATATAATAATAATAATAATAATAATAAATAAATAAATTAGAGGGACTTCATACTGTTCACCCTGTTTCCTTAATGAATTTTAAGACCAATTTAAAGAATCGAGGGGATGTCTAACTCAGTTGACAAAGTGTATCCAGTACGCCTGCCCAGAGAATACACTGAATGGTGTATCCAGGGATCCTGAATTGGTTGAGACTTTTTTTTTACCAGGTTCCTTTAATAAGGAATAGATTATATCCGGTTTGGATGTGAGATCGCTGCCGAATTTACTCCGGCCCATAAGCAGCTAAACTTTATGCATATCATTGGATAATTTTCATTCATCAGCAGGGGAATTCTGGAACTGTTTGGAGTCCACCGCTCTCTGTGTTTTTGGCCTGATTGACTGAATATTTTATGAATCATCTTGGAAGAAAACCCTACCCAGCCCAAATTTTTGACGGCTGCAGCGGAAATAATATTGATTTTCTCCGATCTGTGTTTTTGCTTGAGCTGAAAATTTACGACTTCGGTGATAAAACCAATGAACCCTTCTTTTATAATTTTCATATCCACGTCGGTGATTGCCTTCTCAGTTTGGCATTCTATTTCTTTCATCTCAGCCTAAAACTCCCACCAATTTGGTTAGTACGTTATCTGGGTCCTCAGTTTTGGTCTTGCTCCCAAATACTTTTACTGGGGTATTAATTTTTTTAATTTTGGGGACCATCTGGATGGCCTCAGCATACGACAGTTTCCCCTGCATCTGCACCAGTTGGATTTGGGCAGCTCTTTGGAATTCAGGACACCCTCTGAAGGCTGCACTGTTGTCCCCACCACAATTAGCACAAGGCATTTTTTCACCAATGCAGCCTCCGTATTCATGCTTATCATTACATTTGCTGCAGCGTTGTTTGCCCCTTCAGGCTGGAGCAATATGACCAAACTTTTGGCACTTGTAACATCTTGTGGGAGCTGGAATGTATTCCCATAGAGTGAAAGCTTGATACCCCAAGAACACTTTTGGGGGAAGGACTGGGTTGCCAAAGGACAAAACCACTGAGGTGGTATCGACTTTGACCCCATCCCTAACCGTGGTGAGACGGCGGGCGTCGACCACTCCTACCTCAGCTAAATGACTCTTGACATCAATTTCAATGGAGGGATCAATCCCAGAAATGACTCGTCGACTCTCCCTTAGATACCGAGGAATCTGACATGAGACCCGAACCCTGCCAAAATACGAGGCATTCATCACTGTTTCCCATTGGGCGATTGATTTACACTCAATGAAAAGGTCACAGGATCTGAGCTTTTTCGCACTGGACACATCTCTAAATTATTTATTAATCAGGGTAGCCATTTTAATTGGGTTGGCAGGGCTTATGGGTGTAAAGCCATCAGAAGCCGAAACTATAACCAATAGTTTGGAATGGTGCTCATCGGGGATAGAGAAGGCCTAAACCGCTTTGGGAGGTTCCGACCCATCGGTACTCTCCCGCCATGGTCTACACTCAAAATCGTCCTGTAATGGCGTCCACCCAAACTCTCCGGGGGCGGAGCCTGCGTCCGCCTCACCCAACTACTCTTCTATTCACCATGACTATGTTATCCCCCTTAATCTATTATCTCTTTTGTAAAATTTTATTATTATAGTCACTATGCAAATAAAAAAACATGACAATAAACAATAATGTATTTGAAAATACGATCATTTTGAGGTTCCAATGCGATATTTTCACTTTTATGACCTGATAACAGTTTTGTCAACACGCCCCCATGTGTTGTCATTTCTGCCAGAAGAACAGCATGTTTGCTTCTTGCAGCGCCACTGATAAAAATCGTTATTTTGCATGTTTGTAACAACGTCTCAATATGATATGTTCGTCTTTTTTCACTCAAAAGAACATGCTCAAAAAGAATTATGTGGTTCCAAGATGGGTACCACGAGACTGGAAGATAAAACAAGGCAGCCAACGGCCAATGAGAGCTGTACACGCACCAAGTTTTACGCTCAAGACTGCATTTCAAACCCAAACAACGTTGTTTTCACACGTATTGGTGATGTGATTTTCTGTATTGAGAAATGCTCCGTGTGAGGGTAAACATTTGTCCTCTCCATATGCGAGCAATTACAGTGAGTTCAAGCATGTTGCTAAATGTACGTTTTGGTTTCCTGCTGGGAACCACACAGTTGGTGAGCTTTTCTATCTGACCTCGCTTTGAACAGATACCACGGTAGCAGCATTGATATTGGAGATCCTTGGAGGTCAAGACAGTGGGGGTGGGATTGACCGGATTACCCACTTCCCGTCTTCCACGTCATGTACAAAATTGATTGTGATTGTTATTATTTTGAAAGCAGCATGTGACTGCTGGTTGCATCATTTTCTGGGGGTGCAGCTGGGCCGCTGATGCAGTGCCTTCGACTACCAGTACACTGGCACTCATTTTGCAGAACTCAGAAGGATGACAGGCAGAGTCAACCCCACCTGGGGTGTTAATTCAATGGTTAACAGAGGCTCAAACTCAAGAGCCTAAGATCTTAAGGCAGCCATCTTAACTGGTAAGCCAACACCAGGCTTGGTATTACAATGAGAACGATTGTGTTACTATAACAAAGTTATTAGAAGGGCTTTATTGTCTGCCAAATGTGGAATTTTTGACTTCCAAAAATGGAATTAGCTGAAAAGCCTCCACCAACAACACCACCATGGCAGACATCTTCATGGTTGACAACATGAGCAGAAACGAAGAGAAAGGCTGAATGAAAGCAGAAATACCCACACAGATGATGGAGTTAGGATGCAGCCATGGATTGTGTTCAGCGAACAGAGCAGAAAGTCTGGAAATGGTATGTGCTACTCAATTCCTCATGTATCAAACATTTATTTTGCTTGCTCTTATAATCTTCTAATATTTATGTATGTATATATATATATATATATATATATATATATATATATATATATATATATATATATATATATATATATGTTGTTGTTCTTCTTTCGGCTGCTCCCGTTAGGGGTCGCCACAGCGGATCATCCGTTATGATCCGCATACTGATTTGGCACAGGTTTTACGCTGGATGCCCCTCCTGACCTGACGCAACCCTGGTCGCCTCTTATGACACAGGGATAAGGATTGGGTTTCGCCATGATTTCTGGCTGCCCTACACCCTCTCATAGCGTGGCCCAGCACAGAGCACCCGTCCTCAAGCGATCCTCCAACCCAAGCCTCTGAGGAACCGGATTACAGGCGCACGCCACTACACCCGGTATGTGTGTGTGTGTGTGTGTGTGTGTGTGTGTGTGTGTGTGTGTGTGTGTGTGTGTGTGTGTGTGTGTGTGTGTGTGTGTGTGTGTGTGTGTGTGTGTGTGTGTGTGTGTGTGTGTGTGTGTGTGTGTATATATATATATATATATATATATATATATATATATATATATATATATATATATATATATATATACATATATATGTATATATTGTTACGGCTGTGGAAATTCACAAACCACCATTCAGGCCCGTAGGTGAGATAACTCTAAGTACATGTGTAGTTAGCCCCAAACCCGTTGTATAGAGGGAATTTATGTGATTCATTCGGGCTGCGATGCTTTGAGATAGCCGTTTTTCTGTTCTATCTTTATTTTGAACCGCCATAACCATCAAACCACCACCAAAAACCCTCCACCATCCTCACCTCTCTCCTTCTACGGCCATTCCCGCACCACCTGTGAACACTGAGCATCGGGCTGTCTTGGGCTCGTTCAAGATACGCACCGAGCCGCGAGTGCAAATCGCGGCCTTTCCGAGGGAGAATTCGGATCAACAATGCTACACGCCCACTTCTGATCCATCCAATCAGCAAGCGCGGAGTGGCTTGGCCCCACCTCCAGGCGCATCCGTGTGAAATCGAAATATGCAAATTCTAGGATCAGGGGAGGTTCACGCCCACTTTTCCTCCGTCCAATGGGCGAGCGTGGCTCCGCCCCCGAGCTCATCCTGATCCGGAAATTTGCATATTGTTTCTCCTGCCGGCCTATAAAACGCCGAGCGCAAGGCGAATTGTGGCAGAGAGTGAGAGTTTTGGTAAGAGAGTCATCGGGCGGAGTGTGGCAGAGAGTGGAGTCGGGTGGCGAAGGTGTCGAGTTGGGTTCTGCAGTCGGCTGAGGAGAGTTGTGGCAAGAGGCCAAGGAGCTCGGGTCCGAGGCGAGAAGGACGGCGGTCGGCGACGAGGTCGCGGCGGGAGATCGCGGGACCCAAGCCAGCCAGCCATTCTCCCTCCCCCAGAGCATCAGCAATTCCTGCTTTTCCCCCGCGCTGAGATAGTGTGACAAGGGGGCCCCGTTCCCACCCCACTCCAAACGTCGTGCCAACGAAATCCGCGAAGGACCACGGAGTCGGGGCACAGCCACGCGGCCGCGTCTGTGGCTCGTCCGCCAACAGGCCACGAGGACACGGGTAGGACCCACCCGGTCTCGTGGACCTGGCCGCTTCTTCAGGTCCCGCGCACATATTGGCCTACAGGCCCATCTGCCCGCTTGTCTATGAGGGTGGCTTCTTTCCTTTGCTTTTGAGTAAATGTGTGTCGGCGCCGTGTCTTGTAAAGTAGAACTGTGTAAGTGTTGCCGTGCGTACGCGTATTTGGTTGTAACTCTGCGTCGTTGTTTCTTTTGTTTTCTTGATATAGGTGCATTCTGACTGTTTGGCTGTATACTGTATGTGTGCATTCTGTGTGTCGCGTAATAAATGTGCATTGTGTGAACTGTTTTCCCGTTTCGCTTCGTCTTTTCTTTATTGACTCTCCATCCTGCTTCACGTAAAGGGTTCGTAATGGGCTTAATGCGCCCGATAAATAATCTGAACCGTCGAGGTCGACGATAACACCGCTCAGTTATCCCGGTAGTACGGAACGGGCCGCCCAAGTGGTTCGTGTCCGGAGTCGACCTGCGGCGAGGTACGATTGCCCAGTTTACCATCCGCGTGGGTACTTAGGTAGGTCGAGTTTGGCGAACAACCCTATACTACGCGGGTGGCTGATTGGCACAATTGTGGTGAGGTCGAAAGGCCCACCCGTGACTATCTCCGAGCGATAGTTCCCGGAGGATCACGACTGAATCGTCCGTCCGGTGGGCGACGTGCCGCAATCCGAGTTACGTGGCCGTCAGCACGCCGGCGGGTGCGAATTCGCAACAATATGTATATATATATATATATATATATATATATATATATATATATATATATATATATATATATATATATATATATATATATATCTTCTTCTTCTTCTTTCGGCTGCTGCTTGAACTCAGGACCTTTTGGATCCCAAGCCGCTGCCCTAACCACTGAGCCACCACCAGGCTCATATATATATATATATATATATATATATATATATATATATATATATATATATATATATATATATATATATATATATATATATTTCTTCTTCTTCTTCTTCTTCTTCTGTCGGCTGTTCCCGTTAGGGGTCGCCACAGCGGATCATCCGTATGATCCGCATCGTAATTTGGCACATGTTTTACGCCGGATGCCCTTCCTGACGCAACCCTGATCGCCTCTTACGACACAGGGATATGGTACACCTATTTTAACCGGGGTATACACCAGCCCAGTACACTGGTACTCACTTCGCCGACATCGGAAGGATGACAGGCTGAGTCAACCCCCTGGTGTATTAATTCAGTGGCCCAACGGGGCTTGAACTCAGGACCTTTTGGATCCCAAGCCACTGCCCTAACCACTGCGCCAACACCAGGCTATATATATATATACATATATATATATATATATATATATATATATATATATATATATATATATATATATATATATATATATATATATATATATATATATATATATATATATATATATATATATATATATATATATATATATATATATATATATATATATATATATATATATATATATATATATATATATATATATATATATACATATATATATATATACATATAAATATATATACATATACATATATATACATATATATATATATATATATATATATATATATATATATATATATATATATATATATATACACTCGTAGTAATGCCCGGTGTTGCTCGGGCTAGCAATAAAGCCCGGTGTTGCCCGTGCTTTCTTGCAAATTTCCTGAATAGCTGTTAGCGGTTAACGGTTAGGGTTAGGGTTCGGGTTAGCTGTTAGGGTTAGTGTTAGGGTAGCTAACCCTAACCCTAACCCTAACACTAACCCTAACCCTAACCCTAACAGCTTGGCGTAGCGGAGGTAAACAGCGCCCGGGCAAAGTGGAAATTTGCGTCCCCCGTACTCCTTAAACTTGAGTGGATTTGAATGGAAAATCCCATAAGGGATATCGATTTATTGATTTTTTTCGAATATCGGAAGTGTTATGGAAAAAATTTATAGCCAATGACCTAAGTTGGACCAAAAGCCATAATCGTACCGAATTTGAATGGAATCCGTTGGAGTTTGTGAAAATGCATCAAAACGAATTTTGAGGGGCCTCTTAAGGAAGACAATAATATCATTAGTATATGTGCCAAATCTTGTTTCATTTCATGCAGTAACAAAAATCTGATGGTGGAACAAAGAAAGGGGCGTGCCAAAATATTAACATAGATGTATGCCTGGTGTTGGCTTTATGGTTAGGGTGGTGGGCTTGGGATCCTTGGATCCTGAGTTCAAATTCCACTCAGCTGTTGAATTAATACCAGGTGGGTTTGACTATGCCTGTCATCCTTCCGAGGGCGGCAAAATGAGTGCCAGCTTGCTGGTATCCTGTGTCAGAGAGGCGACCCGTCCAGTATAGTGTCCAATAGCCAAGAAGACTGCTTAGGCAGCATCAACGCTCTGCACAGAGTATGGTCCCGATGGATGGATGGATGGGCCACCATGTGCGGCCAGTACAGCCTGCATGCGCCGTGGCATCGAACCCACCAGCATCTGCAATTCTGCAGGATGGATGCGGCACCATTCTTCCACAAGAAAGTCAATCAACTCATACCTGTTTGATGGAGGTGGAAAATGCTGTCTCAGGCATCATTTATAGAATATCCCAAAACTACTTGATTGGGTTGAGATCTGGTGACTAAGAAGGTCATGATATATGGATAACATTAATGTCATGCTCAAGAAATCAGTGGGTGACCACACATGCTCTGTGGATGAGGTCATTTGGGGGGGGTTTATGCCCTCAGCCTTTTTTGTTTAAAAAATAAAAGGGAAAAAATTGCAACAATAAACCAGCAAGACACTCAAACAATGAATCAAAACATGGAAATCCAACAAGAAATCAACATAAAATGAGAAAAACCAAAAAAAAAATGGCCAAGAAACAAGAAATCAAACAAGAAATACCAAAACAAGAGAAGAGGTCGATGAAGAAAGAGGAATGAAAGAAATAGAAAAGAAGAACTCCAAAAGAATTCAAGAAAGATGAGGAAACCAAATTAATAGGAGAAATCAAAGAGCCCAGGAGACTGTTTTAATTTTTATATTAAGGAGACTCAAAGCAAAGAAAAATCAAATCAATCAGCAAAAACAATTATCCCATCCTTTCAATCCCCATTGCCTCCACTGCAACTGAAGGGGGAACAAATGAGGGGTGGGCAGCTCCGTCTTTTGGAGCGAGAGCAGGAAGGAACTGGGTTGTGATGGCTTGGGGAATCCTCCCCAAGCCATCTGCCGCATCGTATCCCCCTTCTGCTCTAGATTCTGCCTTCTGCCCTTCTGCCTAGACTTTCTAGATGGACCGTCTGATGACCAGGGGGCTCTCCGCCCCACAGATTTCTTCACAGCAGTTTGCAGACAATAAATTCCCTATGGGGCCTTGTCCAGGGGAGGTGGTCTTTCACCCTCTTGGCCTCTCCTCCGGCGCTTGTTCAAGATCCATTCTCCTGTGTCCATACCCGCATCCTCGGAGAAGCCATTGCTTCCAACTCCCGGGAGCAGAGCCTCTTGAATGGAGGTTGTTGCCTCAGATCTTGCCACTGGAGCAACCACCTTTCCTGCAATGTTCTCCCCTCTCACCTCAGTGAGCCCAGCAACCGACGTAACCACATCCAAATACTGCGCTGCTGGAGGTGAGAGGATTGTGGCCTCCTCCTTCCTCTCCTCTTCAACACCTTGCTCCACTTCCTGCTCCACCCCCTGATCCATCTCCTCAGTGCAAGGCTACCTTCCTGCCTGGTGGGTGAGGCTGACCAGACAAGAGGAAAGCCAGGGAAAAGCAGAAAGGGAAAGATGAACGAAAACACAGGACTAACAAGACAAAAGTATGAGGTAAACAAATGGACGAGATAGGGGAAATATAAAGTGGGCAGAACAAACACAACAAGGCTAGCACGCTGCTAAAAGAAGGCAAAAACTCATCACTGCGGTTTTTCCTCCGCAGCTGTGCTCGTCATAATTATAGACAACCAAGCTTGTGCAGAATTTTTAGCTCATCTGGACTTTAGGCAGGTGAGCTGATGTGATTGAGCAGTCAGTCAGTCAGTCTGTCAGTCCATAAACACTTCAGTCATTATCGCTTGAACCAAACACACGATTTTGATGAAACTTGGCCACAAGCTTCATAGCTGATGCCAAACAATGTATTGACTGCATCAAAATCTATGCTCATTGAAGTGGTTTACGGGGGGGGGGGGGGGGAGTTGTCCCCAAAAATAGGTATTTGCTCTCTTCTCCAAAACTACACATACAATTTCAATGAAACTTGACCACAACCTTAATCACCTGTGTTGTACCAAAGTTTGTTCACAGCATTAAGAAAATGAGGGTCTGAAGGGGTTTGCGGGGAGTTTGAGTTATTGTTGCTCCTGATCCAGTTGAGCTACAGGATGTGCGCTCATATTTTTTATCTACTACCTGTATATTGTCAAGCTCACAATTCTGGCACCCAACAACCAGACTTGAAAGGTCTATCCAGAGACACTGCAGTCATCATTACTGTGTAGTATTGCCTTATTGTGTCATATTATTGCCTGTTTTTATGCATCCACTGACAAAGTCACCGGAGACATTATCGTTTTAGATTGTCCGTACGTATGTCTGTCCATGTTAATTTTATCTGTAACCACTTAACCGATTTGACACAAAATTTTCACCATCGGTTCGACTACTCACGTAGAATGTTTTAATGATAATTATGAAGTCATAGGTCATGTATTGTGGCAGCTATGTTGGAAAAAAGGAAAAAGCTTGGACCTCTATCTCCAAAACCACTCCATGTAAAAAAATTCAAACTTGGCACATGTCACGTACTCCCCATCGGAAACAAGTGTGCATTTATGATGATATCATTGGTGGCTTTGTTATGATGTCATAACTGCATACATTGAATGCTTTATCCGATCAGTATTTAAATATTTGAGGGTCATCCAAGGCTAAATTGTATGTGGGAAATTATTTTATGACATCATTTCTCACGTGGTTCTGCAAACCGTATTGTTAACCTAAAAACCTTCAAAAATCTTCTTCTCCAAAACAGCTGAACAGATCGGGGCAAAACTTTACAGGTATGATCGCTTAATCCCAAGGGAACAAAAAGGTCTCCAACTATGACGTCATAGGTCACATGGTTTAGCAGCTATCATTTTTTGAATTATAAAACTTTTACAATCTTCTTCTCCAGAACGGCTTGACAGATCGAGGGGAAACTTCACCCACATGTTCCCCATGCCTTGCGGATACCAGGGTGTTCCCAAATAATTAATGTCACATTATCTGGCAGCCATATTGTCTTGAACGAAAATCTTCTAAATATTATTTCTCTTGAACCGCTTCATAAAATCGAGGTGAAACGTCACAATTGTGATCCAGTAGTCATGGGGAATATATGTTTTAAATTTCAACCTGATCGGACACATGGTCTGGAAGCCAGAATTATTTAATATTTTGAATCTGGGTTCAGGGATTTAAATCAAACTTTGTACATGTATAACTAGAACGGGCACTCATAGAGCGCATACCTTCGCCGCCTCTACTTTTTTTGTTCTTGGTATGAGTGTGGGGAACTGTTTTCATATGAATGGTCTTATGACACAAACCACATATCTATAATGTCATGACCCCCCCCCCGACTTTCGGGGGCTACGGACTAAACAACAATCAACTCACGTCGTTTTGGCGAGTCTTCACTCGCAAGCTCGGTGAATACAACGTTTCAACAAGAGAAGGTAATCTCGTTTGATGCTGGTTTCATGCAAATCGAATAAGAATTGACTGAGTTATGCCGAAAACCGCATATTTTTCAAGGGCGTGACCCCCCCCCCCGATATTTTACCCAAACCGGTGACATGTGTTATGACGTCATTGTGTCACAAGATTGGGCATTAAATTCTGAACATTTTGGTGCTGGGTTCACGTAAAGCGGACAAGAATTGACCGCGTTATGACAAAAACCGCATATTTTTCAAGGTCGTGACCCCCCTGACCTTTGACCCCTAATCGGTAACAAGAGTATGGGCGTCATTGTGTCATATTGCATATCACAAGATGAGGCGTTGAATTCTGAACATTTTGGCGTTAGTTGCATGCAAATTGAATAAAAATTGACCGTGTTATCATAAAAAGACGATTTTGACCTTTTCGTGACCTTGACCTTTGACCCGAACGATCCCAAAATCTAATCGAATGCTTCCTGGCTAATAACCAATCATCCCACCAAATTTCATGCAATTCGGTTTAATACTTTTTGAGTTATACGAATCACAAGATTACAAATAAATAAATAAATAAATAAATAAATAAATAAATAAATAAATAAATACACGCCGACCAAAACATAACCTTTCGCAGAATGCGAAGCTAATGATGTAATAACGTGGGTGGAGGCATATCTGGTGATGTCGAGACGTCGAAGAGTGCCCTTCTAGTTTTACATTAAATATTGTACATATCGTATTAATCATTATATTATTGTAGTATTGCCTGCTAAATTTTAAGTGATTAATTAATTGGAATTATACATCGTACCTGCCTCTTTTTCTAAACTCTAAATTTCTTCCGCACAAGGTGCAGGTACCTCTGCTAGTATGATATAAGAATATAATAACCTTGCTATAATTGCACAAGTTTGTCTGTTTAGCAGTCCAATCTGAGCACTTCGCTCATGATAAACAGATCTCAGGTTTATAATCACATTAACTATAATGTAATTTTTGAAAGGTATTTCAATCTGTGATGTCATGTATGTAATCTCTCCTCCATGAGCTGTGGATCACTGGTATTATGGACATATGTTGGGGGAGAGGGGTGGTGGAAGTGGCAGGTGTTGGAGGAATGAGGACCAATGTGTGCATGGTGTTACTCAAGAAGGGGACTGGGAAGTGAAAATGTCTGTCATATTTGCTTATGGAATGTGTCTTTCATCTCTGTGATATTCGCACATCATTCCAAGTATACCCATTATTATTGGTATAAGAACTTTGGGGTTGTTCATAAGTACATAGGTAGTTAATGATGTGTGCAACAAATAAACTCCAACCCTAGAAAACTGTTTGCTACGATGACGTGAGCTGGTGTATGATTGCCATGATATCTGAACTCAGGTAAACAGTCCTAACCCGGCAATAATATTTGCCGTAGAGTATTAAACGCAGACAGATTGTGCTTCAGCATGACATCACAGGTAAAATGATGCAAGGACAGTGACATGCAGTGAAGATGAAGTGTCATGTGCCACTAACATGCTCACATGTTTGTTGAGACTTTAACTTTAGCATTCCAGGAATGTGATGTTACACTGCATTGTCCCATCTTCTGTTGTCCCCATCACATCATCAGAATAAGCTGCATTTGATGAGAGCCATGCAAATGCACTTTATTCCTTAAAGTGACGTCTTCATGCTGGCTCTTAGCCAAAGGTCAAATTTTTTTTTTATCACCATTGTCCTCCTCTTCCACTGATGCATTCCATTGAATTAATTCCTGTCACGTCACTGCTCCTGCACACACATGATGTGCTCAATGGGAAACCCCATGTGATTGTGTCCTGTTCAATTTGGGAGAAATCCCAGTGCAGGTTCCTTCCATTTTATACCTTCAGCTTCAGAACTCTGCTCTGGAGCTGATGACGCTGGGAAACCAACCATGAGATTGGAATTTGCTGATGGCCGTGGAAGTGAGTAGATTACAGACGAAGCGAGAGAAAGATGTCCATTTGCAGGGGTCGCCATTGTGCTGTTCAACGGAGCACTATCCCATTGCATTTGTGGCCCATACCAGGTAGAAAAAATAAAATCACCATTACAATGGTCACCGCATGGATTGAGAAAATATCCGCATTGCAAACTGCCTTCTCGCATGCACGATGTCCCAATTCATCAGATGTCACGCGTTCAACTGCTCAACATTCGGAGCGTGCTTCAAAGCCTTGAGTAGTAAGCGGGTGCCACCAATTATTTCACAAATCAGTGGTACATTGTAGGAGCTGCGAGTCAAACAAGGGAAGCTGCCTTTCCAGCTGAAGCACGACAACAAACAGCTCCACCGTGGCCAATAAGGCTTGTTCTCAGGTCAGGCCCATTCATCACGTGGAGAGAATAGCTTTGTGTGCACCACCACGAGCACAGACTCACGGGCACAACCACGATCTCTACCCACAGACTTCCTCGGACACCTGCCATGCAGCATATCTGCCGGGTGAAAACGAGGCGAACACATTGCTTACATGACGTCATATGGCTACGATTACCTCTGAGCTCTTTGATCACGATGCACCATCAAACGATTCGACCATTTGAACAGGATGAAAAACAAGCTTACCCTACAGTTTAAATGATGAAGCAAAGCAGAAGAACAAACGGTCTTGCACTCTTTGTTGTGTCTGTAAACAGCGACCCACTCCTGGTTCCTTTCCCTGTTAATTCTTGCAGCTTGTCTCTTGTATTGCAGGAATAAATCACAGCTGCGTTGCTTTGGTCGAGCGTTTCTTCAACCTGCCCAAAATCCATCACCATCTCACTTAACTGCCAGCGGACCCCGCTGGGCCTGCTGATTGCCTTATTGCCTCAGAACCCGTTTCAATTCCCTGTCTCGTCTCGGCGGTGCTCCGCTCTGTCCCAGTGGCTATGGAGCAAGAGGCCAGGCCTGGGGCAAGCCACGACGGCTCTACCTCGCCGGAGCTGAGAAAAACATCGGCACAACTCATATCGGCAGCGAAACTCCACGAAGCGAGCGTCCGGGATGCCTTCGGCTTTGCGTAGGCCTTGTAGTGCTAAAGTGTGAGCCTGGGCATTTGAACAATGGCGCCTTGTAAATAGTTTGACACGCCACGGCTGAGGACATCAGTACTTTCATTTCTCAGCGCTGAGCTGGGAAAGTCATTTTCTGCCGGATGGCTGTTGAACCAGATGCAAGGCCTGCGTGCTGTGCCAACCAGGCAACAGGCCATCTTGTGATGGTTTAAATTTGGAAGAATTTTAACAGGATTTCATTTTAGATTCGTGGCAAAGCTCAGCAAAATGCGCTGAACTCGGTGCTACCTTCTCCCCTCTGGTGTTTAAGGCTGTTGTTATTTGTTCCACGAAAGCTCGAAAGCCCAATTTCTTTTCTTGCTCACGGCTAAATCCATTCCTCACTGCAGTGCAATATATAATTTTTTCCCTCCCCGAAAGCTTTGCTGACCAAATGCTTGATGTTACAGCCACACACTTTATTCTTAACACCACACTTGCCCAACTGTACACAAATGTGACATTCAGTTTGAAAGAATCATTTAGGGAGCCATGATTTGTACATCCTCTTGTTTAAAGACTCGAAACAATGTATGACATGAGAACAAAATAGCTGAGATCTGTGTTCATTTAAAAATAAATTAAAAAAAATCTAAAACGAGAAATTCTTCATAACAATAAAAAAAAACAAAAATTGGAGCTGGAAGGGCACTCAGTGAAGCACGTACCTCCAACCAGGCTGATTAGTTTACATTTGGTATCCAACTATACTAATAGGCCGGATCTGGATTCGGACCTAAACCAAAATTTAATCGGCTTGTTCTTGTCACCTTACCAACTCATCCACCAAGTTTCGTCCGAATCCATCCATAACTTTGTGAGATATTCTGCACACAAACAGACAAACAAACAAGAAAGGCGTCCTACATAGCACGATACTTGCGAAAGGCATCAAACAAACTGGACCTTAAAAATAATTGGTGGTCAAATCCAATGACTAAACATGAAAATCTTCGTCAAATTTCAAGTCAATTGGAAGAAAATTGAGGATTTTAGGAATTTACAAGGTTGCTGACCTTTGGTCGATGTTGACCTTTCAACCTTCGCCCTCAAAATCATGCGGCTTCTTGCTTATGACCAACTCCACCAGGTGAGCTGTAGGCAATTGGTGTGCAAACAGAATAACGCATGCGACCAACCAATATGTTTCAAAAATCTTCAATTTTTGCAAGTAACAAACAGATAGACAAACAGACAGGGGTGAAAACATAATGTCCATCCACCTTCAGTGGGCAGAGGTAATGTTGGAATTCCTTTACAAGGAGGCACTTTTAGCACAGGAGGAGACCATTGGCCCTCAAAACCTGTGCTTTGGCTGCTTATCTGTGCTTTATCCTTTTTGAAATGCTGAGCATCAATAAAGCAAGGAAGCAGCACATTCCATTTTTAATGCCTTTGGTACCACTCGGTTGGGGTTCTAACCTCTGACCTCCAACACTCACAGCAGATGCTCTAACCATTACACAACCAAGTCTGGTGACAGAAGGGTTCGAGTATCTGCTCTGAATCTGGGAGGTTGAGTAATCTTGAATACTAACTACTTCCAATAACAATCAGTTCAAACTTTTGATCCTGAGTTTCTATAGCTTCTATGGTTTCTTCCACAGTGTGAAAGTTATTTTTATCTTAAATACAATCATGTAAGTCTTATCAAGTAGTTTGTAAATGTATCACCAGTCCAACAACAACAATCAAACACAGCACTGTACTTTTGCATTAACTTAAAGGATATTAGTAGACATGAGACAAATATACAATATATGGGATTTGAACCTCGGGTCCTAATACGATGAACTCCGTGCTCATCTGTGTATGATTAACAAGCCAACTAATCTTTTACAAAAACTCGTTTTGGTTGTGGAATGTGAAATCTTTGAGTTCTGTGGTGGTGTCTTGGTGAGGACATGTTGGACTGACTTCCTTGAGGTTGTGGCTTCAAATCCAGTTGAAGGCAGCATTATCAATGCATACGGGTTTTAATCTTCATGAAGTCAAGCTTATCTCAAGAACTGCCACATCTCCACTAAATTTTCAACAATTCTTCCAAAACCGACATGAGGAAGAACTGACAGTCTTTGGCATCACTTTCCATGAAGTTCGTTATGGCATAATAATAATAATAACTAGCCGCAACCCCGTCACAGACGGATTCCTTTCATTCAACCACCATCACCAGCTCACCCACACTCGAGGGACATGGACTGGACAGGGCGTGCTTGCCCCCGCCGACTCATTCCCCGTCCCATTCCCCCCCGCCTTCAATTTGCCTACCCCCGCCAAAAAATTTAATTACCCCGGCCCCGCTCCCGCCTCTTCACTCCCCGCCCCCCATCTCTTGATTTCCCCCCACTTGCCCCGGGCCCCCGCCCCTGTCCACCCCCTCACACTCAACTCCGCCTAATTCACCCCAGCCCCTGCCCACTCATCCCCCGCCCCATCCCCTCCCCTCTCCTGCTTTCAATTTGCTTACCCCCACCCAAAAATTTGCTTACCTTGCCCCGCGCCTCTTCACTCCCTGCCCCCGTCTCTTCATCCCCCGCCCCCGCCTCTTCACTCCTCGCCCGCATCTCAACGAAAAGTGTTTATTCTGCTTCAGAGTTGAAAGTTGACTATTGCCACTATGTGCGATGCACTCTTACAGGTACGAAGTTTCTTTCAGTCCAGGTCACAGTACCGAAAAAAACGTGACGCGACCGCGAGGAGGAGCACAAAATTGGTCCTTCAGTTTTAATAGCAAACGAGTGAGCTTAATACTTAACGCGTGCACATGAGAAAATAGGAAACAACAACAACAACAACAACACAATACCCCTGGCTATTTGGAATCCGTGTCGTTTGCTATCACCTTTTGCTTCCGGTTGTTGTTAAACGCTGTGCGGTGTATAAACACGATTGGGTTTTATTTCTCTCTTGTGAATATTACTTAACGCGTGCACATGAGAGAATAGGAAACAACAAAAACAACACAATACCCTGCCAATTGTGAATCCGTGTCGTTGCCTATGACCCTTTTGCTTCAGTTTTTGTTTTGCTTCCGGTTTTTTTGTTTGTTTGTTTCCGGTTTTTGTCATGGGGAATGATGCATGCCGGGAGATAAAGGCATCGTCGGAGACATGAAAGACCCAAATAATATCAGACATGGTGTATATTTCCTCCACTGATTTTAATAAAGATATCTCCCGCATCATCAAAAAATACTTTTTAATCGTGATTTACGTTATTTGATCGCTGATTCTAAATCCAGGGCGAAGTAACCGGAAATTGCGTATACAGTTGTGAACAAGTTGTAGGTAAAGTCAGAAGCGAATGTAAGAAGAATACTACGTTCACTTCTAGTATATATATTTTTTAGATGAGATCCTGTTCTAGGCGGTATAGTTGTTGTTGTGAAGGTAATGTTGAGGTATAATGTTGAGGTAATATTAATTTTTTTAGATAAGATCCTCTTTTAGGCGGTGTAGTTGTTGTTGTGAAGGTAATGTTGAGGTAATATTAATTTTTTTAGATGAGATCCTGTTCTCGGCGGTGTAGTTGTTGTTGTGAAGGAAATGTTAAGATATAATGTTGAGGTAATATTAATTTTTTTAGATGAGTTCCTCTTCTAGGCGGTGTAGTTGTTGTTGTGAAGGTAATGTTGAGGTAATATTAATTTTTTTAGATGAGATCCTGTTCTAGGCAGTGTAGTTGTCGTTGTGAAGGTAATGTTGAGGAAATTTTTTTTTCAGATGTGATCCTGTTCTCCGTGGTGTAGTTGTTGTGAAGGTAATGTTGAGGTATAATGTTGAGATAATATTAATTTTTTTAGATGAGATCCTGTTCTGGGCAGTGGAGTTGTCATTGTGAAGGTTATGTTGAGGAAATTTTTTTTTTCAGATGTAATCCTGTTCTCCGTGGTGTAGTTGTTGTGAAATTAATGTTGAGGTATAATGTTTAGGTAATATTAATTTTTTTAGATGAGATCCTGTTCTAGGCGGTGTAGTTGTCGTTGTGAAGGTAATGTTGAGGAATTTTTTTTTCAGATGTGATCCTGTTCTCCATGGTGTAGTTGGTGTGAAGGTAATGTTGAGGTATAATGTTGAGGTAATATTAATTTTTTTAGATGAGATCCTGTTCTAGGCGGTATAGTTGTTGTTGTGAAGGTAATGTTGAGGTATAATGTTGAGGTAATATTAATTTTTTTAGATGAGATCCTCTTTTAGGCGGTGTAGTTGTTGTTGTGAAGGTAATGTTGAGGTAATATTAATTTTTTTAGATGAGATCCTGTTCTCAGCGGTGTAGTTGTTGTTGTGAAGGAAATGTTAAGATATAATGTTGAGGTAATATTAATTTTTTTAGATGAGTTCCTCTTCTAGGCGGTGTAGTTGTTGTTGTGAAGGTAATGTTGAGGTAATACTAATTTTTTTAGATGAGATCCTGTTCTCGGCGGTGTAGTTGTCGTTGTGAAGGTAATGTTGAGGAAATTTTTTTTTCAGATGTGATCCTGTTCTCCGTGGTGTAGTTGTTGTGAAGGTAATGTTGAGGTATAATGTTGAGATAATATTAATTTTTTTAGATGAGATCCTGTTCTGGGCAGTGGAGTTGTCATTGTGAAGGTTATGTTGAGGAAATTTTTTTTTTCAGATGTAATCCTGTTCTCCGTGGTGTAGTTGTTGTGAAATTAATGTTGAGGTATAATGTTTAGGTAATATATATTTTTTTAGATGAGATCCTGTTCTAGGCGGTGTAGTTGTCGTTGTGAAGGTAATGTTGAGGAATTTTTTTTTTCAGATGTGATCCTGTTCTCCATGGTGTAGTTGGTGTGAAGGTAATGTTGAGGTATAATGTTAAGGTTATATTTATTTTTTTAGATGAGATCCTGTTCTCGGCGGTATAGTTGTTGTTGTGAAGGTAATGTTGAGGTAATATTAATTTTTTTAAATGAGATCCTGTTCTAGATGGTGTAGTTGTCGTTGTGAAGGTAATGTTGAGGTATAATGTTGAGGTAATATTTTTTTTTTTCGATGAGATCCTGTTCTAGGCGGTGTAGTTGTCGTTGTGAAGGTAATGTTGAGGAATTTTTTTTTTCAGATGTGATCCTGTTCTCCGTGGTGTAGTTGTTGTGAAGGTAATGTTGAGGTATAATGTTGAGGTAATATTAATTTTTTTAGATGAGATCCTGTTCTGGGCAGTGGAGTTGTCATTGTGAAGGTAATGTTGAGGAAATTTTTTTTTTCAGATGTAATCCTGTTCTTCGTGGTGTAGTTGTTGTGAAGTTAATGTTGAGGTATAATGTTTAGGTAATATTAATTTTTTTAGATGAGATCCTGTTCTAGGCCGTGTAGTTGTCGTTGTGAAGGTAATGTTGAGGAAATTTTTTTTCAGATGTGATCCTGTTCTCCATGGTGTAGTTGTTGTGAAGGTAATGTTGAGGTATAATGTTGAGGTTATATTTATTTTTTTAGATGAGATCCTGTTCTCGGCGGTATAGTTGTTATTGTGAAGGTAATGTTGAGGTAATATTAATTTTTTTTAGATGAGATCCTGTTCTAGGCGGTGTAGTTGTCTTTGTGAAGGTAATGTTGAGGTATAATGTTGAGGTAATATTTTTTTTTTTAGATGAGATCCTGTTCTCGGCGGTGTAGTTGTTGTTGTGAAGGTAATGTTGAGGTATAATGTTGAGGTAATATTTTTTTTTTTAGATGAGATCCTGTTCTAGGCGGTGTAGTTGTCGTTGCGAAGGTAATGTTGAGGAAATTTTTTGTCAGATGTGATCCTGTTCTCCGTGGTGTAGTTGTTGTGAAGTTAATGTTGAGGTATAATGTTGAGGTAATATTAATTTTTTTAGATGAGATCCTGTTCTGGGCAGTGGAGTTGTCATTGTGAAGGTTATGTTGAGGAAATTTTTTTTTTCAGATGTGATCCTGTTCTCCGTGGTGCAGTTGTTGTGAAGGTAATGTTGAGGAAATTTTTTTTTTCAGATGTGATCCTGTTCTCCGTGGTGCAGTTGTTGTGAAGGTAATGTTGAGGTATAATGTTTAGGTAATATTAATTTTTTTAGATGAGATCCTGTTCTAGGCGGTGGAGTTGTTATTGTGAAGGTAATGTTGAGGAAATTTTTTTTTTTCAGATGAGATTCTGTTCTCGGCGGTGTAGTTGTTGTGAAGGTAATGTTGAGGTATAATGTTGAGGTTATATTTATTTTTTTAGATGAGATCCTGTTCTCGGCGGTAGAGTTGTTGTTGTGAAGGTAATGTTGAGGTATAATGTTGAGGTAATATTAATTTTTTTAGATGAGATCCTGTTCTAGGCGGTGTAGTTGTCGTTGTGAAGGTAATGTTGAGGAATTTTTTTTTCTGATGTGATCCTGTTCTCCGTGGTGTAGTTGTTGTGAAGGTAATGTTGAGGTATAATGTTGAGGTTATATTAATTTTTTAGATGAGATCCTGTTCTTGGCGGTATAGTTGTCGTTGTGAAGGTAATGTTGAGGAAATTTTTTTTTCAGATGTGATCCTGTTCTAGGCGGTGTAGTTGTTGTTGTGAAGGTAATGTTGAGGTAATATTTATTTTTTCATTGCAAAAAGACTTTAATTTGATATATTTAAGAAGCGAATGTAAGAAGAATTCTACGTTCGCTTCTCGGCTTTGCCTATTCCATAATATATAGAAAGAAGATACAATGTTTCTTGTTACATTGTTTGTGTCAAATTCACATTCTGAGGTAGTCAGCATGTGCAGAAGAGGGTTTTACATTGCAGACGCTATTTTCGAGGAGTGGAATTACACCTCTCAGTGGTAACGGTCTGTCGACAGGCAGACGTAATGACGTCACCGAATGACCGATGATGTCATGACGTCCTGACGCCTCTCAGCAGTGACGTCACACGTCGCCATGGAAACGAATGTAAAACGAAAAGTGTTTATTCTGCTTCAGAGTTGAAAGTTGACTATTGCCACTATGTGCGATGCACTCTTACAGGTACGAAGTCTCTTTCAGTCCAGGTCATTGTACCGAAAAAAACGTGACGCGACCGCTAGGAGGAGCACAAAATTGGTCCTTCAGTATTAATATATAGATTAATTAATAATTAATAATAAGGTAGATAGGAGAGGGGAAAGAGGTAAATATTCCACTATTTCAATGAGGTAATGAAGAAATAGTATGAAATGATGTAAGAATGCCCTCTTGTTTTGAAGAATGACAAGAAAGGGGGAGGGAAGGACAGGAATTTTTTGTTGGGAGAAGGAGGGTGAGGACTTTTACTGGGGAGGGGTTTGAAGACAGGATGAGGAGGAGGTTTGAAGATTTGTATTGGGGAGAGTGGCAGCTTGAGGACTTGGTGTTGGGAAGGGGGTTGAGGCTGAGGGTTTGGGGGGGGGGGTTGAGGACTAGGGTTGGGAGGGGGATTGAAGACTTTGAGGTCTTTAGTTTGGGTGAGCGGTGTGGACTTGGGGTCAGGTGGGTTGAGGACTTGAGATTGGGTTGAGGGGGGGAGGGTGAGGAGTTGAGGACATGTGGTTGGAGGGGTGGGTGGGCGATTGAGGACTCGGGGTTGGGGGAGTTGAGGACTTAGGGAAGAGTTGGGGAGTTGAGGACTTGGGGTAGGTTGGGGGGGCCAGGTGTTAAGGAATTGTGGCTTGGTGGGTAGGTTGAGGACTCAAGGTTGGGTTGGTTGAGGACTTGAGGTTGGGGTTGAGGAGGGGGGGCTAGAAATTGAGGAATGGGGTCGGGAGTTGAGGACATGAGGTTGGACGGGGGAGTTGAGGACTTCGTGTTTTTGAGGACTTGGAGTGGGGGGGGGGGTGAAGGTGGTTGAGGAGTTGAGGACGGGATTGTGTGGAGTGTGGGTTTAGGACGAAGTCACATTTTACATTATGCAGCATTTCCACACATCGCTGCTCGTTACCCTCGCCAAAGGATTCCAAGAGGGAATTTCATTTAGGTCCGTTTGTCCGTTTGTTTGTTTGTTTGTTTGTCTGTTTGTTTGTCCGCACAGAACTTTCATGTTTTTCTCCGCAACCGCTTGTCGGATTGAGACAAAATTTTCATCAATGGTGCAACTACTCATAGAGAATGTTCCAATTATAATTATGACGTCATAGGTCACGTGATGTGGCAGCCATATTGGAAAAATTTTGGACCTCTATCTCTGAAACTGCACCAAGGAAAGATTTGAAACTTGGCAAATTGCAAGTACTCCTCATGGGGAATACGGGTAAAAAAAAATTTGATGTCATAGGTGCCTCGTTATGACGTCATAATTGCATAGGTACAACGCTACATCCGATCAGTGTGAAAAATTTTGAGGGTCACTTAGGAATAAAATGATCCACAGAAAAAAAATTAATGACGTCATCGGTCACGTGATTTGGCAGCCATGTTGTTTAAAAAAAGAAAAACCTTCAAAAAATCTCTCAAATGGCTGAAAATATCGAGGGGAAACTTTACACACATGACCACCTATCCATGAGGAACAAATCAAACATATGATGTCATTGGTCACATGGTTTGGCAACCATATTGGATTTACCTGAAAACCTATAAAAAT
This sequence comes from Eptatretus burgeri, assembly GCF_056783735.1. NCBI lineage: Eukaryota > Metazoa > Chordata > Myxini > Myxiniformes > Myxinidae > Eptatretus > Eptatretus burgeri. The sequence continues at coordinate 80,135,491 of NC_140963.1, read as the reverse complement.
ACATCATTCAAAAGAAGTCCTGGCGAGAGTTTGCAATCTCTGATTACTCTTTTTCTTGTTGTTAATGTTGTTGGCAAAATCCCAGCTGGCTCATTAACGACTTTCTGGGTGGGGACATTCCGAAAGACTATGGGTCCTACTCATCTCGGCTATTCGTTTGGCATAGTAAAGCAATGTCAACTACATATTGAATATTAATAATAAAATTAATCACCTCGTGATCATTTTACAAAAACTGCTGCTCATCTCGAGCGTGCAGTTTATTGTTTGTAACCACAACTCATCCTGGGGTATAGCCTGTTTGTTTTGTCATGCGAGCGAACCCCTGGCACACGATTTGAAAAACCTAGGTTCAAATCCAATATACCAGATGTGTTTATCATTTACGAATGTCAATGCAGTAATCCGTGTGTGTGTGTTAATGTCGACCAACGTTCTTGTCCTGCATGTGATTTACACACACTGTTATTTCTTCTTTTTTTCTGATAGCAATAATAAGAACTTGGATCGAACAACAAAAAACTCAGGAGTTATGACGCTCATGGTTATTGGTTGCCCTGTCGTGTAAAACATCATTATTGGTAAGTCGCATAAAAAGTCCATTGCTGCATAATATGATTTAATGAAGGAGGGTGTAAGTGAACCATGATGAGGATTTGGGATATCAAATAATGATAATTTGACCAGCAGGGGCTCTTAGAGGTGGCAGCAGAGCTCAGATGGAAGTGTGCTCTCCTTTGGGTTTCCTCCTACGCTGTTTCATTCCTCATGGCCAGAAAGTGTGGCCCTAATGTTTGCCAGTAGAAGGCGCTGCATCTTTGAACTTATCTTACTTCTGCAATACAGACGTTACAGATCTCCTGGTATCATGTCTAAAGAATAGGTCATTGGGCCAGCTACATGGCCAAATGTCAGTCCAATCATCATGGAAATCTTATCCGGCTGCCTCCTATGGGAGATAAAAATTATAATCTGAGAGCTTTGGTTTGCATAAATATGGGCCAGACCTTATGTTAAAACATAAACACTGATAAGTTTAATGAATAAAATTTCCAAATGATGGAATTAAAACAAGGACTTTCATGGAATTAGGTGACCCAGAAATGAGAAAGAGTAAATGTTGGTTTATATTTGGGTTATCTTGGGAAATATTCAGGCTATCAGGTGAGAGAATTCTTTCGTTGACCAACTTTCAACAAAAAATTGTTTCATCAACAATATGTGGCCAGGCTGCAGTTGCAAGAGCTTATCTTTAAGGCTACATGCTGGAGGCCCAGTAAGGGTCAGAATTCATTTGTCAGGTGATCATAAGGGACAGTCTTCTGCACAGAGTCAGCCACCCAAGCCAGCGGGTGGGTCATGGTGGTGCAGCAAGGCCGGAGGCACAGGGTTAGGATGGAATGCGGCCTTCTGCCGAGCAAGGCAAGTTGATGATGGATGGCTGGCCTGGAGATTTTTCCACATTAGTGTAGTGGGTTCAACAGGAGGCTAGGACTTACCAGCAATGATAAGGTATAGGCCATGGTGACAAATCAGAAACACTTGCACCAGCTGGCTGGCAGACCAGCTCATGGACAATATGCAGAATTAACATCCAATAAATGACTGCAGTGAAGATTTATGAGCATCCAAAGCTTATAACATCCAGACTTAGGCCGAGCAGTCATTATGTCTTAAGGACTGCAGAGATATCTGAAAGGATGGTGACCCTGCAAAAACCTCCTGTCCTCCTTGACCCTGTGACTGTTTCTCTCACTCTCCATCCACCTCTGAAAACACTTGCACAGAAAGAACCTTTTTTTTCCAGCCTGTACACTGTTGTCACTCATGCCTTCCATGATGCAGACTTTGGCCTAACAGCAGCCTGAACTTTTGAACTGGCTTCAAGGTGGCCTGTGCCCATGTGTTTGCTTGAGGGTGGGGACCAGCAGTGCAGGGGGAGACCGTTTGAGTGAGGGCCCAGCAATGGGGTGAAGGGCGAGTCTCTTCCGGTGAGGCGGAAGCTGGGGAGGAAGGCCTGTAGTAATTTTAAACCTTCTAGTCTGTTTTGCTTCTGTGCTGGGTGTGTCATGGAGCAGATGGATGTAGCCAGGCTTGCTTCCCTGGCCTTTAGATGACGGTTTTTCCTTAACAACCAGAGACTTGGCAAGAGGTTGAAATGGCTAAGTCATCCAATGGCCTTGATTTTGCTTGCAGTAGTTGGTTTCCATGTAGCATACTTCATTGTTCGGTCCTTTTTGCAGCATAGCTTGCAAAGCTCACAACCCGAAATTGTTTATTTATTTTTGTCTGTCATTCTACTTTGATGAAAGAACCGCTGCTTGCTATTTATCCTCCTTGGCTGCAAAGGCCTTACACTCTGGTATGATTTGTCAAACAGAGTTATGTCACAAACCGGATATGGACAACAGATATCTTGTGTTGTGGATTACATGGAATTCAACATGCATGATGACATCAGTCAGTGACTTGTCGAGGAGTTATGTCGGGATGAAATTGGAGAAGGTAAACTGAATACGAGTAGTTTGCCGGTTCGTAGTGGAGCACTCCTTTATACTGGGGCTAAAAACATTTTCTGGCTCACCCCACAATATGGTGAGAATAATTGTTGCTATTAAATAACTAATGATAGTCGCGGTGGTGGTCGTAGTAGTCATGACACAGTCTTCCTCCCCAACAACTATTTCATACTATTTTTTGACGTTGAAGTCATGGTCTTACATCTGTTTCACCAAACATCAATCAGGCCACATCACGAGATGACTGACGTCACAAATTCCTTTTTTTTATTCCAGCTGCCAGTTGTGATGAGATGACGTTTGACACAGGATCATCACAGTGACAGCAAATCCGATCAACAAGTAATCTTGGCATTTGTTTCTCAAATCAATCACAATACGAGAGATATTGTTACATCTCCACGTAAACGCCAGTTTCCCTTTGATGTAACGGGATCATCACAAGATCACAGGCTGAGAGAGGATTGGCTGACAAACGGCAACTAACATCACCCTGGAGTTGGTAAAATGTACTTTTACTTTTTGTTGTGTACTTTTTGTTGTGTACTTTTTGTTCACATAGCTCAATGTGCTCTTCCAAAGTTCTTTTAACGTCATACACAATAAGTCCGAATAGGAGCACTGCGTGGCACCACCCATGAAAATCATTCGAGATGACAATCGGTGTAAAGCCACTGAGGCTTCTTGGTATATTTTTGCAGAGCTTCAACAAACACCTTAATAGCCTGGGAGGCTGAGCACATGGCAGGATAAGTGGATTTGACAAGACAGGTGTGAGCTCATTCCCTCTCTGTCTCTTTCACTGCTCGCGGAGCACTTACATCTAGCAAAGCGAACATCCCGCTCACGATTAACGAATGAATACGATACGAGAGATGATTAATTTTCGGTTGAAGCGCTGTCTGTTCT
>NC_140963.1:80087063-80127063 GCF_056783735.1 Eptatretus burgeri | reverse complement strand
ACCGACTCACACAGCAGCCAGTTCCTCTCGAAGCAGATTGCAGCCTCCCACTAGTCGTTTCGAAACAGCAGAATCCTCACTCGACACTCAGGCTCAGTTACTCCCTCGGCAGATCGCCGACTTGACCTTCAGGTTCAGGCCGTTCCTCTCTTACAGATCGCCGACCACACGCACCGCGAGTTACTCCCTCAGCAGATCGCCGACTAACCCTCGGGTTCAGTTACTCCCTCAACAGATCGCTGACCGACGCTAGGAGTTTCTCCTCCAGCCGATGGCAGACAGACATCTTGCAGTCCCTTCCTTGCCTTTCTTTTGGCTCGCTCTTCACGAAAGCCGATCGCAAACAGACACAGCCGTCCCTTGTACAGCCGATCGCCCCACCTCTGCGCTCTCAGTTCCACCTTCCCTTCCGGGCGCTCGCTTCTCTAGGCCACTCCCTCTCAGAGCGCTGGGCGGGGGACTCGCTCGGAGAGGGGAAGGAAGGAGAAGAATCTCTCGGTACACCACCGTACGAACAATGAATAGCCTCCTCCACCTCCCGACACACATGTAATGTCAAATTACCGAACAACCTGGCTAAACATGCATTTAATGGGGGGTCTGGGCCAATCCTGTATTTACTAGCACACTAAGGGCCATTTCCGCAACAATATATTCCCATTCGAACAATATCCGGCAAATGCGGAGAGGGAAACGATAATTCATCAATTATTTGACTTTCACACCAACTAATTTTCCATCATTATCTCTGCCACCGAAGGTGAAGGTGTTTATATCCCCCCCCCCCCCCCATTCTGTCTGTCTGTCTGTTTGTGTACAAGATATCTCAAAAAGAGGCAGATGGATCTGCATGAAATTTTGTGGACAGGTTCAGTGCGTAAACAGGATGAACTGATTCAATTTTGGTGAAGATCCGGATGCAGATCCGACTACGAGAATTTTTAACGTGATTCTTCACCATTGAGAGATTGAGCTAAAATTATACATAGCACAATATCTCAAAAAGTTGTTGACGGATTCGGATGAAACTTGGTGGACACATTGTGAGTGTGACGAGGAAAAATTGATTCAATTTTGGTGAAGATCTGCATCCGGTTCCAGATCGGAAATTTGTTTTCGTGATTCTTCATCATTGAGAGATGGGGCTAAACTGATATATAACACGATAGCTCAAAAAATTGTGGACAGATTTGGTTGAAACTTGCTGGACAGATAGATTGGGTGTGTGACAAGGACGAATTGATTCGATTTTGGTGAAGATCTGAATCTGATTTTGGTGAAGATCTGGATACGAGAATTATTTTACAATTAATGTGATTCTTCACTCTTGAGAGATAGGGCCAAAAACGATATAGTATTGTGTGGCATGATATTTCAAAAACGTAATGGGCCCGATATGTTCTCGTCGATCAGGCATTGCGTGGCGGAGGTATTCTCTCCACTTAGTGCCCTTCTCGTGGTTTTTTTTTTATACCTTCCTGCTTTTTTTTAACATTCTCCCAGTTGTCGATGTGTATCTGTTGATATTTCGTTTTATATTTTTATTTCGTCTTTTTTTCCAATAACTGAAGCTGTATCCATTGCTGTTTCGGTTTCATGCGTGACATCCTCTATCCGAACCTGTCTTTGGAATTTTTTTGCTACTTGGGTTAGAGATACCTTCTCTGGCTTGCTCTCTTTGTGTTTGTAAACAAAATGGATTGGGTAGTCTGTCGAACTTTTCACGTATTCAGCCAATTCTAATGTTGTAATTCTGTGTACTTGGTTTCGTTCCAGCAGGCCGCAACCTCGTTCTCGCCTCGGCAGGTACATTCTTGGGATGGATTGATTTTTGTGGAACATTTTGTGGATAGTCAGGAGTTTCCTTGTTTGGATATCTAGTTTGTTGATTTCCGCTTGTGGCAAGTTTATTATTCCGCAAATCTTGGTTTATGACTGGTACTGCGAGTTGGTTTGTGGCTTTGATTTTGTTCGGTATGTTTTCGTGAGCAGCCTCATTCTACGTAAGTATTCTTTGGTAACTGTTTTGCGAATTTGTTTGTGACATGTTTGGTGACCCTCTTATACTCCCACGTATTTGCATGATGCTTCATTGTCTAGTTCCTGTATTTTTGTATCTAGGTCGAGTTTTCTGTTATCCGGTTTTTTGGGGGGTTTTTTGGTCCACCTTGTACGAATACGCACTTGGCACACTTAACAAAGCCAAATTCCATTTGAATGTCATTGGAGTACTATTTCACTTATTTCAGTTGTTTTGCCAATTTTTTTGTCATATGGTGCAAATAACTTTAAGTCATGGTAGATTTGTCACCTTTCTTGTTTCTTTGGATGTTAAGGTGTATCCATGTCCTCGCTCATTCACAAGTTTGCTCAGTGGGGCCAGAGCCAGGCAAAAAAGGAGAAAGGGGAGGGGGGGGAGGCAGTGTCTCCCTGTGTTTACATCCACATCTTACACATGTTTTTATATAAAACAAAGAATATCATTATAATTGCACGAGGCGCAACCATTTGACCTTTTGAGTACAAGGAATGATGTGGTGGTCGATGCAAGAGGTAGCGTGAACAAACTAGAATTCATCCCATGAGCAATGGTCGAGAAATCACTCAAAGGAGTGGTCTTCATATGTAGAATGACTGGTGCAATTACATTTCGGACTGCAGGAAGAGATATCATTCTTAGTTTTCAATCTTTTTGCACAATTATTGCCTTTTGCCTTTCATCATTTCAATCTCTTGGCTGTCCTTTTCTCTGAATTATTTCCCTTTATTTAAAGTCAAGTTAAGTTACATTTATTCAACTTATGTAACATTATAGTGAAGTGTGTGTGTGTTTTTTCTGATCTCCTCTGTTTCCATGCGGCTTTTCCCACCCTTGACAACAGCAGCCATTTCTCTTTATCACCTGTGTGTTTTCCCAATATAGATAACATCGGCTTCCTGCAAGGCACTTCGGGCAGCAGGTGAGCAATCGGTAATTGGACAAGCAAACGGCTTCTTCGCGATGGGCACTGCCAATGAGGTGCCATCACTGCTGCGACCACGGCTACCAACACATGCACGCTGTCGCTATCATCGGGACCAACAAACTATTAACAAGCTCAAAATACTGCTGCCATCACATGACATTTTGGACACCACAAGCTTCCATGAATACTGAGAAACATTTTGAGTGTTCAACGAATGCTTGATGTGAAAATGATCAAAAATTCCTTGTACATCCAAAACTAGAAGGGCACTCGGTGGAGCGCATACCTCCACCACGTAATGCCTGATCCACGAGAACATATCGAGTCCAATACATTTTTGAAATATCATGCTTTCCAGTACTATATCGTTTTTCGTATCCAGATCTGGATTCGGATCTTCACCAAAATCGAATCAATTCGTCCTTGAAACACACCCAACCTGTCGATCAAGTTTCATCTGGATCCGTCCACAACCTTTTGAGATATCCTGTACACAAACAAACAAACAGACAGACAAGCCGGTAGGCGACATGGTTGGTCGCAATATAATTGCATACTGGTCATAGTTTTCGACGGATCGGGCTGAAAATTTTTGACAAAGAGGTTGATTATAGTGCGCATAAAAGTGCGGAAGTCGATTTTTGATTTTCGAAAAAAATATATTATTCGGATTTTTTCAAAAATTTCAAAGTCCCGTTGCTAGGCAACGGTAGCGTCCATAGCAACGGTGCTTTAAAGCATACAACTGGATCCTGGTATGAACCTACCAGTCAAGTTTCATCAAAATCGGTTGACTCCTCTGGCCTCCAGAGCTGTCCATTACATACATACAGACAGATGAAAAACCTGAGAAAAACTGTAGTCCAGTGACCACCCAAAAGTGGTGAAAACATAACCTACTTCACTTTCGGTGACAGAGGTAAAAAGAGTTGAACAGATTGGGCAGAAGCAAAGTATGGTCATTTGAACAGCGAAGAAGAGGTCAGCTCAACTGGGATGGACAATGCATCCATCCATCGAGACCATACTCTGTGCAGAGCGTCGGTGCTGCCTAAACAGTCTCACGGGCTATTGGGAACAAACCCGGACAGGTCACCAATCTGACACAGGATACCAGCAAGCTGAAACTCATTTTATCAACCTCAGAAGGATGACAGGCAGAGTCAACCCCACCTGGTATTAATTCAACAGCCAAGTGGGATTTAAACTCAGGACCATAGGATCCCATGCCCACCACTCTAGGATGGACAATGAATCATTATAAATACCCAAGACCAAGGACACTATACCAACGGGTTTACGAAAATGGCACGACTGAGTCAATCAGCCAGTTGTAGGTTCTCGCAAGGTAAAAACAGAAGGAATGAATCTTCTCCTCTTCGGATGTAAAAAAAAAAAATGTCAGAACAGCTGTACACACAAAGGCACAATCAGCAACAGCATAGCCAGATGATTCGCCAACAAGAGATGAAACCGGTCCGGCAGTTGAGGGGGTGTGTAACATTGGGATTCTCATGTGTGTTCTATTTGTGAATGTCTTTACAGCTGTGGAGGAACTCTAGGAAGGGTTTGAAACAGCAAAGGGCTTACCTTGGGTAGCCTTTCATGGTTGCATTATGCAGCTTATTGGGCTTGATGAGCATGGGAGGAGTCGATTTATTTAAAAATCCCAGCCACCTGCGTTTAATTGAATAGGTGAGAACTGATTAGGTATTCCCTCCTTTCACAGGTGAGAGTTGTGGGTGAGTCTTCATTTTTCATGTGTAATTATATATATATATATATATATATATATATATATATATATATATATATATATATATATATATATATATATATATATATATATATTTAAATAAAATATCTGTTGCAATCATACAGTGTTAATGTGATGAAATCCACATTGGGTGTGTGCTTAATGCATTGTCATACACACACCACACCACACACCCAGATTGATCAGGAAACTGTTCACTGTTTGTTTGTTTTTTACTACTTCAATCGAGCACCGAGGAATGCAATCCTTGTCCCGAGGTGCAGCACCATAACCTCTCCATAACAGTCCGCAGAGCGATGAGTTTCATGGAGCCGGGCCTGGAATGGTGGGAAGAGCCTCTTGCCTCCGTTATCACTAACCCTTTCAAAGCCTTCTCCAGAAGGCCAGAGCTGACCCCAGCGCAGAGTTCATAAGTTCAATGGGTCACAACCTCTATCGCTAGGCACAGCGAGAGACCACAAGAGATAGTGTCATCAACAGTGTGCACTGTTTAAACGAACTCGCTCACCCTCTTGCCCTCCTGCCTTCAAAAAAAGACTTTCCTTGTAAATATCCCATGAAATTTATCAGCTATAATTACTATTAACATGCCCATCGTTGAATCTGGGTTTTCAGTCGTGCTGTGAAAAGAAATTATGAAGTTACACCTCTTCTGAACTTTGTTGAGGTTCAGGCAACTGTAACACCTCTCAGTTATGACTGATACACGTGTAGACATGCTATCTGATCGCATATTCATCACACAAAAGATTTTAGGAGCCAAAGAGACGACGACTGTTTTTACCAACACCCGACATCTTGCTGGTCCATTAGTGTTCAGCACAGTACCACTTTGTGTCAATAGTGGGGCAACTTATCTAAATATAGCATAACAATTGTGCATTTTGTGAGGAAAGCACCAAATTTGGCACACTAGTAGCCTATCATATTATGAACAGATTTGGATATTGGGCCATCTCAAATTCAGCCGCTGATGGCTGTGGCGGCCATTTTCCACTGCCATCAAAAATTTTGAGATGGCCCAATATCCAAATCTGTTCATAATATGATAGGCTACTAGTGTGCCAAATTTGGTGCTTTCCTCACAAAATGCACAATTGTTATGCTAAGTTTCCCCACTACAATGTGATTTGGAAACTTCAAATGCGAATGCTCGCAATATTAAAGGGAATACTCTACATAACGCACCACACAATGCAAACAATGGATACACTTGTACTGTACCATGAAAAGTGCTTTGTGAAACACATTCTGATAGAAAGGACAACAGCACTCGGGAGAGCACATACCTCTCTGCTAGGATGAAGAGTTTCGGTTTCGTATCCCACCGATGGGCCGGATCTGGATTCGGACCTGAACCAAAATCGAATGGGCTTGTTTTTGTCAACGAACCGACTCATCCACCAAGTTTTGTGATAACCCATCCACAACGTTTTGAAATATCGTGCTGTATGTATCGTTTTAGCCTGGTGTTGGCTGGGTGGTTTGGGTGGCTGGCGTCCTGAGTTCGAACCCCGTTGGATGCTGAATTAACACCAGGTGGGGTTGACTCAGCCTGACCATCCTTGTGAGGTCGGTTAAATGAGTACCAGTGTGCTGGTAGAGGGGCACAGCATTGTTAGAATTTACCTTTTGACCCTTTAGACTGCGGAGACCCCTTCGAAGATAGTCGCGCCCCAACAAAATGATAGCTACCCGGCAGCCAAGCAGCCAAGAAGATATGTACTTTTTGGCCCCATCACTCAATGGTGAAGGATCATAAAAAAAAAAAAAATTCGGATCGACATACGATGAAAAGTTTCAATTTTCGTCAAAACAGACAGACAACCAGGGGGGTGTGAACGTAACCTCCGTCCACCTTCGGAAAAGCGCAAATAAAGAAACGGTGGAGTCGATTCAAACGACCATAAAGCAGGCGAGTCACTCACATGGCCCGACTTGTAATCCCCATTGATCCAAAAATCGAACACGACTTGATGAGTTTGCAGGTTTATTAAACGTCCGATTTTCGTCTCTGTGGGGGTGACAGGAGAGCTCAGAGGAACTCGCCTTGAGCTGACTGTCCAGTGTCGGTTGGACTCCAAAATGTAAAGCTGGTGCTTTCAGACAGATGGTGCTTCAACATGTTTATTTACAATAAATACACATTTTAACCGAGACTTGCGTCATGATATCATTCAATATGGAAAACTTTTCTTGATGTCCTCACCTTGAGCACATTGGTCTTCCACAAATACCCATTAGCTTAGAAATAAAATATATAACCCCAACTGTGATACACCCCTCCCCCTTTCCCCCCATAAAGTCAATCTAATAAATATGATTCATCGGATGTCTGTCTGTCTGACTGTCTGTCCGCGTCTTTTTTGCAAGGACCGCACGACTAACAACCACCAAATTTGGCACACAGCCCAAGTCCGATCCGGGGATTGTCCTCAGGGTATTTTCATCCACCAAATGAGCCTTTAAATATCACTTTTCTGACTTTCATTTATATGCAATCTCATTGGTTAACAGATATCACATGACATATAACAAGCCCGAAGGCCAGCACCCCTAATTAGTCGAGCTGTGTCTTCCACCCATTGCTGCACAGCTCGCCTGACTCCACACACAATTGGAACAGGGTCAGCGTCATGCGGGGGCATTCGCGGGCCATGCCCCCCCAAATGAGTTATTGTGGTGCCGAACACAGCCCGTTCTCTAACGACTGCAATCCAAGGTTATGAATGAACGTACAGGTCAGCTACCATTTAAATGGATCTTTGTCAGTTGGTGTCTCTGACTTCTGATTGACGTTACAGTGACCATATCAACAGAATAACGTTTTTGAAACTTGTATTTCAAATAAACAGATACAAAGTCAAATGACGAAGTTCACCATTACATGCAATGTCCAACTCCGATTCCTGCGTTGAGTTATTTCCCCCCAGTGTCCCTGTCCTGCCTGCACAACTCACGCATGTTCACGTCGTTCTCCGAGGCTGTTGAACGATTGAGTCTTGTTGCGGCGTTCTCTCTCGTACGCTGGCCTGTCCAGGATGATTGAAGAGCTCAAAGGAATTATTTCTGGATGCACAATCTTAATGAGTTTTAATCAACCTGATTATAATCAGCTCCATGCGTTAACAACCACTCTGGACATCAACACCTCGTATCGTTCACTCATCACAGTTAAATCGAGCATGAGGACAATCAAACACATGGCTCATCACATGTCCATCACATGTCTCTCTATACCTCCCTCTCGTGGGTTTATAAAATATCACAGAAAGATCTCATGCCTTCCAGCAAATGCGATTCTAGTCTATACTGGAAGTTTCGTCTGAGAACGTTCCAGCACCTTCACGAACCTCACGGGGCAGTTTACAGTACAATACTGCCATCCACAGTCAAAATTAGCTCATTCGATCAAGCAGTTTATAATACAATTTACTGATCTGTGATACAGCACACTTAAAACATGTAACCATCAATTTCACTCGTTCATTTATAGACATTTACTAATGTTTATTCACAAATACCACAACGTCGCGCTTTTAACTGATATATGCTTTCACCCCTGTCTGTTTGTCTGTCTGTCTGTCTCTTTGAGCAGTATAACTCATAAAGTTATGGATGGTTTCAGATAAAACTTGTTGGACAGATTGGGTATGTGATAACGACAAATTTATTCAATTCTGGTGAAGATCCGAATCTGGATCCGGATCCAAGGATTGTTACTTACGAAATCTAAAGATTTCATAAGTATATTGATCAGTTCCGTTTCACATCCCTGTGTCGTAAGAGGCGACCAGGGTTGCGTCAGGAAGGGCATCCGGCATAAAACATGTGCCAAATCACTATGCGGATCATACGGATGATCTGCTGTAGCGACCCCGAACGGGAGCAGCCGAAAGAAGAAGAAGAAGATTGATCAGTTCCGTTTCTGTTTGTGTGTTTATTACTTACGAAATCTAAAGATTTCGTAAGTATATTGATGACTTCCTTTTCTGTTTGTTTGTTTGTTTGTAGGCACGATAACTCGAGAACGGAAGAAGCTACCACTGTCAAATTACACCACGTGATTCAGGAGGGTGATGGCTAGTGCTGATTAGATTTTGGTCAAAGGTCAAGGTCACAGTGAGGTCAAATATTCGATTTTTGATGGTTTGGTACAGATAACTCGAGAACAGAAGAAGCTACCAATGTCAGATTACACCACGTGATTCAGGAGGGTGATGGCTCGTGCTGATTAGATTTTGGTCAAAATCTGTCAAAGGTCAAGGTCACAGTGAGGTCAAACATCCAAAAAATGATAACTCGAGAACGGAAGAAGCTTCCAATGTCAAATTACACCACGTGATTCAGGAGGGTGATGGCTAGCGCTGATTAGATTTTGCTCAAAATCGGTCAAAGGTCAAGGTCACAGTGAGGTCAAACATCCAAAACATTCGATTTTTGATGGTTTGGTACAGAATCATCGTAGAAACTTCTGGTTTGCATCGCTACCTTCTCGAGACAGCTTTTATTCGACAAGGTCAGAGGTCAAGTTGACGATTTCGTAAGTACCAGTCTATGACTGCTTGTTTGTTTGTTTGTTTGTTTGTAGGCACGATAACTCGAGAACGGAAGAAGCTACCAATGTCAAATTACACCATGTGATTCAGGAGGATGATGGCTGGCGTTCATTAGATTTTGGTCAAAATCGTTCAAAGGTCAAGGCCACTGTGAGGTCAAACATCCAAAAAAAAGTTATAACTCGAGAACGGAAGAAGCTACTAATGTCAAATTACACCACGTGATTCAGGAGGGTGATGGCTGGCGCTAATTAGATTTTGGTCAAAATCGGTCAAAGGTCAAGGTCACAGTGAGGTCAAATATTCGATTTTTGATGGTTTGTTACAGATAACTCGAGAACGGAAGAAGCTACCAAGTTTGTTAGGTGACAAGAACAAGCCAAATAGATTTTGATTAAGGTCCGGATCCAGTTCCGGCCCATCAGTGGTAGTGGGGCAGATAACAGCAATTTTTGAGAGGAATCGTGCAAATGATGATACAAGCATCAAATTTGGAACATTTGTTCTCCAGGGGATTCTAATCAAATCTGCCTGATTGGCCCTTTGAAAATCCAAATTTTGAAAAATTTGAAAAAAAAAAAAACTTCAAAAAAGTCAAGATCACGAATCAATGTTGGATGCTGGCTGAGATTGGTGAATGTTTCAGAAACATCATCAAAGACGTTCCAAGTCTGCCATGCAGTTTTCTTCCCTTTACCGCGGAAGGCAGACATGATGTCACATCCAGTGAATGCATGGAAGTATGGGATCCCTCTAGCTTTCTCAGGCCCTATTTCAGAAACTACCTCATGGACTGGAATCCATCGTGCCTTGGCTCCTTGGGCAATCCACATATTCTCAAGACCTAGTTCCTGTAAGGATGGCAGTACAGATATTGCTATGACTAGTACGTCGTGTCATTAGCCTTAATGATAATGGACTCGCTACCATCCGTCGTTGCATCCCTGGCGTGTACAAATATTCGAGTGTCGGCTTCTTCATGACAACATGGAGACATAGCATCCAGTGACTTCCTTGTGTTGCTAATGGCATCCTCTCATTTTGGGACAATGACTGTGCTTGTCGTCTGTGCTTCACACATCTTTTCCGCAAGGAAGTGAAACAGCTCAGTCTTGTTGCTGCCATCTCGAAGAAAGCTTCTCCAGTTACTTGGGGTCTTACTGGTTCCTGTCACTCTTCTTCTGATTCCTTGCCCCCTTTTCGACCTTGCCTCGGACTTCAAACTTGACTTCTTGTACACATCAAACACTACGTCCACCCTCTCGTACCTGGCACCATAGGATTCCACCTTTGGGATGATTTCTTCTTTAGCATAGTCATCAAATATCTTTGAAGTGCGTGGAGGAAGGGCATTGATAAGTGCTGAGCCATCAATGATGACTGCATCTCCTCTTGGTTCTCTGTCTGGGATGTTCACTTGCGCTTCAAGAATTTCAGCCAGCTGTAACTTCAAATTTGTTTGAAGTTTTTTTTTTTCTTCAAATTTTTCAAAATATGCATTTTCAAATGGCCAATCAGGTAGATTTGATCAGAAAGCCCTGCAAAACAGAAATGCCAAATTTGATGCTTGTATCATAATTTGCACGATTTTTATCCCCCGCCGCATGGCGGAAGGGGGATATTGTTGTCACCCGGGTCGTCCATCCGTCCGTCCGTCCGGCTGGCTGGGCATTAACATTTTTAGCTGTGAGTGCGATAACTCATAAACTGTTTGCCATATCGATTTGAAATTTGGGTCACACATGTACCACCTGAAAAGGAAGAACCCTATTGATTCTGGGTCTGGCCAGATCCAAGATGGCCGACTGGGGTGGCCATCTTGAAAAAAATGTTTCAATGGCGGGGGATTCCCCATCTCTGATGGGTATATTTTTCTACTATCTACTACACTATGGGATACAAAACGTAAACTGTTCAGTCTGGCAGAGGTATGCACTCTCCTGAGTGCTGTTCTTGTTTGTTTGTCTGTCTGTCTGCCTGCACCTGATATGCCAATATAAATCACAAATGCCATTTAGTGGTAGCCAGTATTACACGTTGTCTTTTTTCAACTGAGTGCCTCTATAAAGTATTTGCAATGAGAATGCGTGTATGTCTATAAAGTGTGACATATGAGGAAGGATTCAAGGTTGAAAAGAAAGACAACATCCAAATCGGACCACTACATTTGTTCCCCGGTACAGATGCGGTGTATTTGTGTGTCCGGGTCACTTCACACTGAACGTGCCAAAATTTCCCCCCACCCCCTCCCTCCCAGAAAGAACTATACATTAGTGGAAGGTACAATGACTATACAAGTTGAACCATTGAGGTTTCTTGCGAGTGCGAGCAGAGCATCACAAAAGTGGTGACTGTTCTTGTGGAGTGTTGATAGCAGCAGACGTATGGGGAGGTGGGGGAGGAGAAGGTAGAGGTCTCTCGGTGATCGGGTTCAGACACGTCGGGTTCACATACATTGGGTTGTGTCTGAACTTAGCTCACACCTGGAATATATACCAAGGGTTCACTTTCAACGGGCTGAACAAGGGCTTGAGGATTGGGTTCACAATGCCTCCTCCTCTTAAATGTGCAGCACAAGGCTGTGGGTGGCATCATTGCCTGGGGCTGCTGCTGATGTAATGCCCCGATTATAAGTACACTGGTACTAATTTTGCCGACCTCGGAAGGATGATAGGTGGAGTCAACCCTACCTGGTGTTAATTCAATGGACCGACAGGGGCTTGAACTCAAGACACTATGATCTTCAGCGAGCCACTTAACAGTTAAGCTAATAGCAGGCGTGGGCTTGGGCGGAGTTGGTCAATATGTTGACATACGATGTCAACATTTCAAATGTTTGTCCATTTGACAGTTCCACAGCAAATACAGAGTTGCCAATTCGATCGATTACATGATCAGAGAGCCATAATTTGGCCCACACCAGTATTCAGCATGAAAGTAGGATGGAACACATTGATGAGACATGCAACTGAGGTCCTGTCATGGTACCACTTCTGTTTAAACTTGTGGTCAGTCACTCTGGATGAACCATTCTGATAGATCAGGGCTAAGCGTCTTTAGTATTCCACCAACCATCATTTCTCGAGATGATGGTTTTTTTTCACTATTTTCTCAAACCACACAATCAGGTAAACCATGAGTGGCAAATCACGAATAGTGTGTACGAGGCGCGGTGGGACGCAAGAAGCACGCGGGCCACCATCTACTCCGCTTTATTGCGCGACCAGAAGCACAGTCTTACCACCCCTAGCGGGCGAGGCATGATATACAAAAACCCAATCACGTGACACAGCACACTCCTCCCCCCGTAAAATGACCCGTCACATAACGAACGGATAATCACAACATGACCATCGGAAACCCATCAACACTCATAATCCTCCAAGTACCGCGGCCGCACCCTGACCCGCCTCGGACGGGCAGCGCCGCCAGACAGTCCAGGCTCAGATGCCTCCCGGCTCGGTCGAGGTGACACCCTCGCCGGACTCGCACTTTCCGCAACACCAGCTACACCTGACTGCCCAGCCTGCTCGACGTCCCCGGGTAGGATGGCATCAGGCGAAGACCCCCTCGGCGCCGGCCCAGCCAGCCCCGGCGATACAACGTCAGGTGCCGGCGAAACTACCGGTGGGGGCCCCGCAACGTTCGGCTCGGGGAGGTGTGGGGGGGGTGACGCTGAACAGCGATCATGCATCTGGTCCACGTGTCACTTCCACAAATCCCCACCATCAGTCCGCACCATGCAATTCGCCGGCCCCAGCACCCCCGACACCACCGCCGGCACCCATTTGGAACCGCGGAAATAATCGCGTACCATCACCCGCTGCCCCACCTCGAAGCTGCGCAGCCGCGTCGGACGCGACATTGCCCCACTCCCCGACCCTCCAGGTCGCAGCAAATCCAGCCTGGACTGCAAAGCCCGTCCATAGAGATGAATGGCAGGCGAATCACCCGTGACAGGATGAACTGCGTTCCTGTAATGGAGCAAAAAGACATCGACCACCGTCTGCACAGGTGCAACACCCCCCTGCGCAAAGCCCGCTTCAACATCTTGACAAACGACTCAGCTTGGCCATTCGTCGCAGGATGATACGGCGCGGACCTTAGATGTCAAATCCCATCCTCGTCACCAACTAGTGTGTACGAGGCGCGGTGGGACGCAAGAAGCACGCGGGCCACCATCTACTCCGCTTTATTGCGCGACCAGAAGCACAGTCTTACCACCCCTAGCGGGCGAGGCATGATATACGAAAACCCAATCACGTGACACAGCACACATGGCACATAAACTCTCAACCGTGAGATTTCGGCAGTACATTATGAGAAGGCTAAGCATTCAATCCACATTGAATGAGCATTGGTTACAACCAAAACATCTTCCATAACAATGGGCCAGCATATAATCTATGTGAAGTCGAGACCATGGTTTAGAAGGCCAGGACAACATGTGAAGCGGTGCCTCAGGTGAGTTGTGGGCAGTAAAAGCCTCACACATGGAACTATGACAAATGTAGCTCTCTGGATCTTCATCTGTACCCAGCGACAAAACGTTGCTTCTGGATATTGACGTCATGGTCACAATACCTGGATGAGATCCGTGTAGTTTAAAACACACCTTGTTCTGACCTTCGGGGGTACAATAACCCTGTTGCCCACAGCAGGCAACCATAATGCAAGGACAGCTTGTTTTCACAAGCAAAATATGGTCTCACTTTCTCGTGAAACTCATCGGGTACAGTTGACCAAATGCCACTGATAACGCATTGTTTTATTATACATTGGGTCAGGTCCACATTTGTCCATTATTTAATTTGGTTGGAAATGATTGGAGCATTATCACAGTTGAACACACTCATTGGCGTAAAACCTCACCCGGCACAAGTGTATTTTCCTTTTCCCAAGGCAGATGACTTGTTTGCTTCACTTTCCAGTGGAAAGACATTTAGCCGCCTAGATTTGGTAGCTGCTTACATTCAGATGGTACTAGATGAGGACAACATGGAGTATACACGTTGTAACACTCACAAGGGGCTGTTTGTGTTTAATCGATGACCCTTCAGCATCAAATCGGCTACTGCCATATTTCAACTTGATATTGGAGAATCTGCTCATCTGCTGAAAGCAATTCCCAATGTTGGAGTTTTTCAAGATGATATTTTGATTACCCGAGCTGAAAAGCAGTTGTAATCTACTCAAGGCATCAGCGCAGAAATTCTCACTCCCAGGCTGATACTTTGTACAATAGTCATAAGCTGCCAACTTCTGAGCCCAACGGTGAATGTATGCAGAGGCCTGTGAGTTCATTCCCTCACACTCATTTATCAGCGACTGTCATCATGGCTTACGGTCAGTTCCGAGTTCAAAATGTCGACAGACAGAGCATCATTTTCAACCATGGAAAAGTTACGTTCCGCAGCTGACCAGGTGTGTGATGCATTGGCTGTAGGCCATAGAATACTGTCATCATTTCGTCGTTGAACACACATCCAATTCCATAGGACAACGTATCACCGCTGAGAACCAGTGGCTTAACAGCATCATAGCACACCAATACTTTAGAATTGGATGAACACAACTGTTTGGCCTTGTCAAATTCCTTACTACACTGGGGTGACCATGGTCATTCAACACCTTTACGTAGGAGCTTGTGGAGAGTTTCAAGAACAGTTCTCAGATTCAGAAGAAAATTACAGCACTGACAATATAATGGAGAAATTCCACTTCTGGTAACATAAACCTACACGTGTAATGTTCCACGTTTACACCCGCCTCGTCGAGATGTTTGAGAACCACTTCAAGGTCACACCAGTGCTCAGCATCCGCGAGACCGGTGATCAAAATATCGTCTTGAAAAAACTCCAACATTGGGAATTGCTTTCAGCAGATGAGCAGATTCTCCAATATCAAGTTGAAATATGGCAGTAGCCGATTTGATGCTGAAGGGTCATCGATTAAACACAAACAGCCCCTTGTGAGTGTTACAACGTGTATACTCCATGTAGTCCTCATCTAGTACCATCTGAATGTAAGCAGCTACCAAATCTAGGCGGCTAAATGTCTTTCCACTGGAAAGTGAAGCAAACAAGTCATCTGCCTTGGGAAAAGGAAAATAGTCCTGCTTGGAATACCTGCTGATTGTTGTTTTATAATCTCCAAAAATCCGAACTACTTTCACACTGTAATACACTGTTATACATGTCATCCACATCGATTTTGGCTTTAACACCTTTAAGGTGCCGACACCACCTTCAAACAAGAAGGGGGTATTTGTCAAGAATGGCACTGTGATTTGTTGTGTCGTGGAATGTGAAGGAAGCTGACATCATCAATGTGAATGAGCCAACGTCCTGGGGAGATGGTGCGCATACGTGAATCGTGGTTATGGCTTCCATACTTCTGAGTCATGTTTTCATCCATGCAGTTGTGCAGACTGGAATGATTTGGTGTATTCTCCTGTCCACGATATAATATGATTAACACCACAATCATTTTCATCAAAAGCCAATCACGTTTGATGGATTCAAGTCAGTTACGCGCAAATAGTGCAGGCCCATTGCTCTGTATGATCCACAAGGGTAGTTTCCATGACACATCATTGAAGGTGACCTTCACATCAGAACTAACAATCACAGGTATCATTTGTGATTGTTATTTATGACGTCATGTCCATGATTTAATTTGGTTGGAAATGATTGGAGCATTATCACAGTTGAACACACTAATTGGCGTAAAACCTCTCCTGGCACGGGTGTGGTTTTAACCTCTCTTCCAGTTCATTGGAATAAGTTCGCAACTTGGCTTTAAACAGATCCAAGTCACCTCCTCAAATCGTAATACATTTTGTTGAGCGTGACCCTCCCATTGGTTAATCCGCGCTGGCTCAAACGGTGCCTTAAATTCGTTGGAAATTATTCAAATTTCGTTGACACATCTTTACGGTCGCATCATCTGATGAGTATCTCTGGATCTGGATGTTTTTACATTTACCACGTTCTACTTTGTCTTTTTTAAATTAAAATAAAATCTCCACAGGGTTATCGCCACGTCAAGTTACTTGGGGTGTATGGGAAGGTTTCCTTAGCTTCGCTGGGACGTCCCTTTCACTCACATTTTCTTTTAAGAGAAACTGAACGGGATGTTCAAAAAGAAAACGCAACCCATGCTTACGTGTATCGTATATCTCCAATACGTTGTGATTCTGTTTGATCGCCCTGTAGTCGCGTGTTTTATCACTATCCGGTGAGCCGCCTCAATGTTTTGAAATTCACCATTTAATAAATAAGACAATTTTGTGAACGATCGATATTTCAAATGAAACCTCAATCTGAAAACTAATTTTCTTTCTGCATTCTTTCAGAATTCTCGTTCACTTAATTCACCGGGAATATACGTGCCGTCGTTTCTTGGATTGTCTTGGATTGTTTTGACTTACCGGAAATGGAATGACGTATTTCCGCTTCAATTCAATCCTCCTGAGTGGGTAAGTTACGTGAGGGTGGTTTGGTTTATGTTTGTGGCGCGTTTCAGTTTGACCAACTTGTCACTGGCATTGACGCTCACCGTCTGATTTTGCATGCAGTTTTGTACTGTTGTCGTTTTATTGCGCATATTTGTGTACAAGGAAACAGACATGAGAGGATCATTTGGTCCATCTTACCCATGTTGCTACCAAATCTCATTTACTTATTTACTTATTTACTTATTTACTTACTTACTGACTTACTCGTTCCATGGATTATGTGCGGGCATCATGGAATCTTGCTCGCCAGGGTACAGGCATCCATTCTCCTCTTATCTTCCATGTGCAATGTAAATACATGGTGCATACAGTATAGCCTGCTTTGTATCCCCTTACAAAGGAAGGTGTGCTTTGAGATGCAGCACCAGAACAACCACTTTGGTGAGGGTAGACCGCAGGGAAACATCCTTCACCTTGAACCATCTTCCCTGTGGTTGTAAGACAGTATCACTCCAATAAACAAAACGGTGCAAAAACAGATCCTCGCAACTACAGGCCAGGAAACTCCCAATTATAAACAAAGTCCTGGAATCCATCGCAGCTGCCATCGAGTCTTCCTTTTCTCAAATAGCCCGATTGCTGTTTACCAGTTTGGATTCCGCCCTGACAACTTGCAAACAATGGATGGAGGCCATGATGGAGGCAAGAGGTCAGGGCTGTATTTTCTGGATATATATCTCCGGCATTTGATACGGTCTGGCATCCTGCTCTGCTTGACAACCTTTCTGGCTGCGGAAAACAAGTCTGGCTTCTTTCATAGCTTGACTTCCTCCGGTCATGCTGTCAACATGTGGCTCACAAATGAATCCTCTCAGAGGAGGATGGGATGCTCCGGGCCAGCGTCTTCCACCCAGTCTTGTTTCTCACCAACATAAACGCAACAAAATAAGTAAATAAATACATAAATTATGAGTTCCCTTACGCCTTGCAAGGAACTTCAATGCAAGAAGAGGCCATTAGGCCCAGCAAACCCGCACACTGGTTGCCAACCTATGGTTGTTTGTCCATACTTTATCCTTTTTAATTGCTGAGCAAGCAAGCAAGGAAGCAGCACGTACTACTTGTCAAATCTTTGGCATGACTCGGTCAGAGTCGAGCTTGAACCGCCGACCTCCAAGACTCTGAGCAGACGCTCTAGCCGCGATGCCATGTAAACGACCTTTTGTCGGTTTCGAAGACCCATGAAGAGCTCTGGAAGCTGCGAGATGCTCTGGAAAACCATGTCTTCCTTTTTACACTTGACTCTACATTGTGTCGTACAGTAACCCTATCCCACTGACAGGCAAACAGCAGCTGCGCCACTCTTTACTGATCTGGAATTGATTGGAAATCTGATAAATGGTACTTGTCTCTCCATGCTGGAAAATTTTACATTCTCAACCTGCTACAACTATCTATTTCCATGGTCAGCCACTATAAAAGGTTCAGTCTCTTGAACTTTTAGGTCTTACTATCAGCTATGACCTATGCTGAACCGACCACATTGCAAAGCTGGGCCTCCTAAAGCCAGCAACAGAATGGGCATCCTCCGTCATTCCAAATAATTCCTTGGAAAATTAGATCGATACAGCCAACAAGGCTCCATGGCTAAACGGAGTACTGCTCTCTCTCTCTCTATCTCTCTATCTCTCTATCTCTCTATCTCTCTATCTCTCTATCTCTCTATCTCTCTATCTCTCTCTCCTGGAATCCCAGCATCGCACTTGTCTCTCCTGTATTCTGTGGCATCGAAAGCTCAGCATTATTGGAATCTCCCATGAGGAAACTGAAGCCCAAGGCCTGTTGCTCTCACATTACAGACAGTTTGGTGGCCCCTATGTTTTTTAACCTCTCCTCTGACCTTGCTATCTCAGCCCTCTAACCCTCCTCATTCACGACATGCACATATTCTTCCAGTAATCTCCTCCGAGTTAAATTCCCAAAATACAGTCTCACCACACCCACCTGTGTTCTTTTCTTCCTTTTTTTTTGTCCTGTTTGTGGTACTGCCTTCTTTTGACTGTTTTAATCACATTCTTCCCTCAAGAGTTTCGTGCAGGCAATCGACCACCATCTCATTTCATCCCCCATCAATACCTGTAATATTTTATACTCTCATTTACCCCACCAATCCCAACTGTCTTACTTGTGGGTTTCTTTCCCTCCTTTACTCTCATTCACCTGCTTGTTGCATCCACCTGCTGTCCCCATTGTTAGTACATTGCCTTTTTGCCCCCTTTTTTGGGGGGGGGGTTGGTTTTTGGTCAGTGAATCAATAATGAACTTTATTTTAAATTGGGATTGTATGTCGGTTGCCAACGACGGGGCGAACAACACTTCAAATTGAACCGGCACGGCATAAAATCCATGTCGCGATTAAAAGGTAGTGCGATAGTATTTGGGTTAGATGATGCAAAACATTTAGCAACTGCACCCTCTTTCATTCCAGAAACTCATCTGTTAGACAAGTTCTCCAACATATAAGCAAAATATTTGATCAAACAGTCTATTTGGTGTGAATGCAATTCGGGATTACGGTCAACATCTATTTTAATGATTGCATTGTCGGATTGAGAGTGAAAAGAGTTTAACTGATGTGTGATTCACCATTCTATCGGTGGCAAAACACAAGTTGCTGTGTTTCATAGTCTGAGATTTATGGAAGGGGTAAAGGGTAAAACTTTATGGCTTTTATACCGAAGAACTTTTGACATTGGAAGCTGAATTATTGCATGTTCCCAATGTTATCTTTAAACTGTTTAAGACCTTCCCTTCTAGTTAAGACCTTACCAGTGTTATCTCTTACAGAAATGCTCAAATATATATATATATATTTTTTTCTATTTGATCGCTTGAAATTGAAGTATTCAGCTTGAAGCAAACCCTTCACCCCCAATCCAACCTTTTCTCTTTTTGCCTTCATCCTATTCAACCCTAAAAACAAACCATCATCTTGTTTGATGAAAATGTACCTGTGCACTCTTTCTCGTGATACTTTAGAGACTGTGGAAGCATTTAAAAAAAAAATTCATATTTTGAACTTGTAACATCATCAGTGAGTGCAGTGTTTTGCATCCTTTAAATTGTATTATTCTAAGTAATAAGAATGCACACTAATGTGAAGTTGATAGCTTGAGCATCTATTTAACCACTTTCAAATTGACTATCTCACCATTAGCAGATCTTTCCAAAGGAACTGTCCCACAGTGCAATAAAATGTCAATTTGGTTTCAACAGGAAAAGGATCCTGCATTATCACTGCCTCTTTGTGATGAGCTGAAGCAAGTTAGCCCAAGATAATTGTCAGATCCTATTCCCAAGCCTACCTAAGTATCTAAGCCTGGTGGTTCATTTAGAGCCTCCATTATTGTTGTTGTACCGTACTTTTCACAGAGTGTTGGTGCTACTGAAGCAGTTTCTTAGCAAGGGCTATACTGGGTGGTTTGCCATTGCCTTCCCAGCGTTGTGTGTTGGTGCTCTATCCTCTTAGATGCTGAGCATCAAGCAAGGAAGCAACATGCACCATTTTTGAAGTCTTTGGTATGACTTGGACAGGGTTTGAACCACTGACCTCCCAGATTCAGAGCGGAAACACTAACCATTATACCACGAGTCTGGTAGAAACCTCCATTTCAGATGCGAAAAAAACAACTAGAAAATCACTCGGTAGGGCGCATACCACCGCCACGTTATGCCTGATCCACGAGAACACATTTGGGGCCAACACATTATTGAGATATCGTGCTAGATATCGTTTTTAGCCCTATCTCTCAATAGTGAAGAATCGCTAAACATTTTTAGTCATCAAATCCGAATCTTCACCAAAATCTAATCGGTTCGTCCTTGTCACACACCCGACCTGCCCACCAAATTTCATCTGGATCCGTCCACAACTTTTTGAGATATCCTGCACACACACAAACAGACAGACAGACAAATAGGGGTAAAAAAGGATGGGCAAACCTACTGACCATTGGGTGTCCCAAATAGAATAGACTGCAGTACTTGTAAGGGCATTGGCAGAGTATGTTTGAGGTTGTGGTTCAGATGAGGAGTGTTTTGGTTGAAGTCAAAAAACGTCGACTATTTACATTTATACCTTTGTAGGACTTGCGTTGTGTTCAAGCCCTCAATACCCCGTCATTATAAATGGATGACAGAGTATTGATGGCTTGTGTGCAGGACTGTGTGATGCAAACAAGTGTGACCATAAGCCAGAGTGCACAGGTCCTCTGCACGCTGGGACACGCACACTCTGGCTTATGGCCACATGAATTAGATGTGATAAATAATTTGTCTGACTCTTCTGGGATATTCACCTCACAAAAATCGTAAAAGATTGTGGTTTTGGTTGCTTACCGTCAACTCTCACAAAATCACATGAAATTCCACAACATGGCTTGCTAAAAATTGTTTATTGAGATGGGAATAGTATGGTTAGGGATATTGTTATGCTTATAGGTGAGGGCATGTGGGGGAAGGGGAAGGGGGTGGTCAGACACGAGGTAACCTTAGCCCTTAACACCATATGTGTATTCACATCGTTTTTTTAAAAAAGACTTTCAGCCTGTATTAAGGACATGTGATAGGGATAAGTGTCTTTAATACAGCTCACCTAAAGGCGCTGTCACACCTTGACGTTTTAGCCAGCAATGGCAACGTATAAAAATGTATGTAAAAAATTGGCGTACGCTGAAGTTTTGAGGTTTTTTTTCTAAAGTTTTGGTCATATTCATAACGTGTTGGTCGTATGCATAACGTATTAGTAACGGGCACAGAACGTTTCGTTGTGTTATCGATAACTTATACCAACGAATACTTATCCTGTTGTCAGCGTTCACAACCTATGCCCAACGATAGTTTAACTTAGGCATAGTGCGCTGCACGTATCGCCGACGAACTCGTGGCGTAGCCTGTTAAAAACCTGCCGCACGCCGATTTAAATCATGACCGCCTGGCAATTGGAAGTGTCAACATCGCAGTCACACCTTGACGATTTAGCCAGAGTATGCCGACTGATGAAAAATGTGTGTAAAACGCTGGCACACGTCGAATACGGTATGGGTAAGTTGTGTATACGTTAGGAGCACGCTGAAAAACGAGGAAGTACGCTGTAATATTCCGTGGTACGTCTCGTACGTCGTGAAATTTCAAGCATGCTGAAAATTTTACGACGTACTCGAAGTATGGCTCACAAGTTCCGCATACACTGGCATAAGTTCTCTGCACGCTCCGCGATCGTTGACACACGTTACTTGTAAGTTACTCATAAGTCTAAACGCGTCAAGGTAATGTTTAGCATACTCGAAACTTAATTTTGAACCTATGAGTAGCATGCTTTGAACCTATGAGTAGCGTGCTTTGAACCTATGTGTAACGTATCTAAAACGCACATTGTCGTATGTAGACGAATTTGATTGACGTCTTCCGGACGACCACAGAACTTGCTGAACGTGTTTCTAACTTGCATCTACCGTATAATGGTGATTTGGCAGCGTTTAGGGGAATTGGTATATACAAATGGGCTTCACAAGAGGAACCCGTCAGTGTTCCAGACTCCATGTTGAGTAGATGTCTATACGTCTACGTCTTTTTCAAGTAACGTGTTGCGAAGTGTGAACAACGTTCGTGTAGCGTGCTTACAAAACGTTACTCGTAGGTTAGAAATAAGTTTCGGGTACGCTAAACATTACCTCGACGTGTTTCGACTTATGAGTAACTTACAAGTAACGTATGTCGACGTGTGTCAACGATCGCATAATGTGCCTACAACTTATGGCCAGCGTAGCGGAACGTGCGAGTCATACGCCGACATACATCGTAAAATTTCAAGCATGCAAAAATTTGAGGACAACCCAAAAGTACAACGTTTAAAGCCAGCATACAACGACGTATGGCAGTGTTTTTCAGCGTGGTCTTAACGCATACAAAACGTACCCACAACGTATTCGACGTGTGCCAGCGTTTTGGACAAATTTTTCATAAATCGGCATACGCTGGCAAAATCGTAAAGGTGTGACAGCGGCTGAAGGAAAGGGAGAGGGGGGTGGGGTTGATGCTGGGCAAGTCTGTTCTTTCAGATTGGACAGGGTATGATTGTCCACCGTGTCAAACTGGGAGAATGGGGAAGGGTTATGCGGCTTTTCTCCCCCCTCCCACCCACAAATGGAGAACGCTCCACTCCCCCCCCCCTGGCCAAAACCAAACACCAAAACACCAGCTGTGCCACACAACGTTGTGGGGTGGGGGGAGCAGGGTACTCGGACATTCCCATTAGTGTGCGTGCGTGCGTGTGTGTGTGTGCGTTCCCATTCCATCTTTGATGAGCCTGGATGGTGATTGGTTCACTGTGCCTGGAATGGAGGACCCCACTCCGCTCAAGCCATGATTAGTGGACCTTCTGCATGGACAGACGCACCCTGCAGTGGTCTGATTGGCCAAGGTTGATATAGTCGGTTGGGAGGCGGTAATTATGGCAAAACCCGTGTTAGCGCCTCACTCACTCTTGTGTGCTCTGGCTCTGGCGCTGCACTCTGGGACCTGCACTCCTTACCTGTGTTTTGCTGCCTGTACATTTCTGCGTTTGCGAGCTGCCTCTCTGCTTGATCCTGCCTGCTTCCTCTTGGGTCCTGCTCTCCTGCTTGGAGTCAGCCCGTGTGTGGTAGCTGAAGGTGTCTTCAACCTGTGCTATTTCTCCCTCATTCACCTAGGTTTAGTTTGAATGGTCGGCTGAAAGGATGGCCCAGAGGTATGCACACTTGCCTCTATGCTGTCTCGCCTGGATTTGAACCCCGGCATAGCTATAAACTGTCATTCTGGTGTTTCACAGGCAGGGTGATTCATCAATGCATGTTCCATCCTTTGGATGGATGTTAAACGGGTGTCCACTCTGCCAGAATTCATTGGTGGACGTTAAAGATTCCATGGTGGCCGATGCGAAAAGTAGGCTGAACTATCGCTGCCACCCTGGCCAAATTCCTGCCCTAACCAGCAGAGGGCATTGTATCAGTGGCATAGCTGTGCCCTCAGCCAATGATGCTATCCCACAGCCTTGTGCTGCGTCAAACAAAGAAGGTGGTACAACGCAACAGCAGTTGCGCTGACCAAATGGCGATGCTCCGAACGAGATTAAGGGTCTTTCAAGCCTATACTGGTTTTAATTTAATTGTCGGGTGGCCGATGGGGCAGTGCGCCGAGCATGTGACAGCTCTTCTTTGAGCCAGGCACCTCACCTGGCCAGGGTCATAATCGAAGTTGAAACCTGAGTGGAGCTTAGTCAGCCAGACCCAATGAATTTAACACGTATATTGAAATGGGAAGAGGAGAGAAAAGGAGGACAAACAATTGTAATGTCAGCTAATATGTGCAGCAACAGTTAACGTAATCGGGCACTGCAACTTAGATTGAGGAAAAGCTGTGATTGTATGTTGATGCTTCAGCAAGCCATGCGATCGACTTGCATGTGCTTGATGCAATACCAACTTGTCTGAATTCGGAGCCAATCCGGCGGGACCTGGCAAATATTTTGCCAAAATTACTGAGCCGGATCCTGACCGAGTTTTTGTGACCGAGTCACAGCCCTAATACAGTATGTTAAGGGTAGGAATATCATGCTTTTGTAGTTTCTGTATTTTATTGTACTTTTTTGTTCACCTTTTGAACTCCACGTGTTTTTATGATGTCATTATTTTGTTTTTGAGAGCGGTAAAATGTAAATTGTTTCTGGGATGAAAAACAGAAATCGGTAAAATGATGAATAACATGAATGATCAACAATGTATCCTTTCCCTCTACCCTGCTGTCATTTCAGCTCGAAACAATGTGCCTTTTCCCTTCACTGCAATACTCATACATACCTGCTGCCATATAAACCACAAGCACTGTCCAGTGTCTTTCTGTTGTGCCTCTATCCTGTTGTAATCGGAACTATAAACACTTTCCAATGTTCCTCTGTTGCCCCTCCACCCTGCACTTGGTGTGTTTGCCTGCTTTCCACTGTGTTATTGTATTTTTATTCCAAGTTGCATTCCCTTCTATATTCTAGCTCTTGCATAGTAGCAGGGTATCTGTGTTCCAGCTGTTTCAGGGAGTGATGCCCCTGCCCGATGTGAGTCCTACGCTCAGCTAGCTCTGGCTGACAGTACCTGTTGTGGGCTTCTTGTCTCGGGTAATGGATCTCTCCTGCCTTATGGGGGAAGCCTCTTTTTTGCTAAAGCTATGAGGACACTCGTACATCAAACTGCACCTGTAGGTCAGCCTGGGCAGCACAACATAGTGGATAAATGTGCCCATGAAAGTCAGTGGTGGCACCAACTGAGGCATCACTGCACAGCATCTGCAGACAGCTGTGTTCACTGGACCTCAAGGGCAGCCGTCATCATATAGACAACCTGGCCTGTCTGCTGCACCGATGTGCATCAGGATTTACATTGCATTTACTGCATCTGCAGCCAACGATGCTCATAAGAATAGAGTGGGAGAGGGATAGCGCACACCTCTATTGCTTTAATCGCTTCTCTGTGCAGGTTTTTCCCTTTATTGTCACCTGTTCACCACCCATCTTTACCCAAGTCCTGTGGCGAGGGAGGAATGACGTTGCGGATAGGCAGAGGATGCTGCTGGATGTCCTAATTCACGAGTCCACACGTGTGGCGGTCCAGGTGTGATGGTCGTTTCATCGTTGACTTGTAGCACCAGTGACATTTGTATCCTGCGAGTGCATCAGAGCAGTCCTTTTTTAGGGGTAGCACTGTTCTCTCCAGATGGAGAAGGAGATATAAAAGGTTCCCCAAAGAAAGCTTACTCCACTTAGGCTTACCTGCCTTCCGCGACAGTTTGGTCATCCATCTCTCCGGTCGAGAAACAACATATCAAAGTAAACTAACAAATAACAAGACGCAAAATTTCGGTGCCTGGAATGTTCGCCTACTCTTCGTGAAGAACGCAACAGGATTATTATAAGCTCCTTATTCTCACAAGCTGCCAAATACAAAGCTACATGGAAGGTTAAAAACATTGGCACCTGTTTGACTTTGTCAACTTCCGTCAGGCAATGCAAGTGCCATGATGTCAAATACACACATGCCATGAGAGGCTCGGACTGTTGGTCTGACAGTAATCTGTAAAATGCTGTATAATACGAATGATCAACAATGTATCCTTTCCCTCTACCCTGCTGTCATTTCAGCTCCAAGCAATGTGTCTTTTCCCTTCACTGCAATGGATCTCTCTTGTTAGGAGCAAAATTTCACTTACGATCAAACCTCCGATGAGAAGGCAACGCTTCAAGTCTGCTGCAAATCTCAACACTCAACAGCTTAAATGGAATGATATGTAATCACAGCTTCAGTATCATCTTGATGCTGCCTCGGACCAAGTGGATCTACCCACTACCAATGCCAAATTGGGATTGGCGGTTTTATAAGGCAGCTTCTGACATTCTCGGTTTCATCAAGCGTATTGTCACAAAGATTGGTTTGACAAGAACACCAGGCCACCAAGATCAATGTCTATCATGGTGTTTTATCAACGCCCCTCTATGGATGTAAAATCTTGGACACCCTATTGTAGCCATAACAAACCTCAATCAATTCCATCTGTGGTCTTTGTAAGATTCTCTGCATCACCGAGTGAGACAAAATACCTCACACCTCAATCCTAGACTGCTGTTGCATCCAAGGAATTTAGTATTACTTGATGCAAGCCCGGCTTCACTGGTCAGGACACCTCACAAGCATGGAAGACCACACAATCCCAAGAGTGCTTTTCTATGATCAACTTGAATTTGGTAAATGGTCAGATGGTGGACAAAAGAAGCGCTATAAGGACATCCTTAAGTCTACACTCAAATATTGTGCCATTCAAGTCATCACCCGGGAGCATCAGGCCATAAGCAGGTCAGCTTGGCGCAACATTTGCCACAAAGGCCTGGACCACTTTGAATGTGGGAGACTTGCCATCGAGAGACAGTGTAGGCAAGAAAGGAAAACCGGCCAATGTCAATCTCTGCAAGGACCAGTCCATACCTGCGATGTTTTTGTGGTCGACGCTGTGGGTCTGCATTGGCCAATACAGCCATCACACAATGTACAACGCTTAGTGAGCATGCCAACGAAGCAGAGGGACATTCGTCAAAAGTGACTACTCACACCGTCACATCACTCTAGCTCTTACACCATCCTGGGAAGAGCATGGCCCAACATCTTTTGGCAATGACTTCTGGTTCACTCAAACAAGTGTATTCATCCAGCCACCCCTCCTTTTGCAGAGGGAAGAGCAGTGTTGCCCATAGTGCTATGGGAAGTAGCATCACTATACCAAGGCTGTGTATGTTTGAAGTCAAGTCCTATGTTGTCTGGTTTCTCTGTCTGCATATATGTGTTCGTGATTTGTGTGACAGCTCTTCCTTGAGCCCTAGACAATTAAAATTCAGTCTCTTATTGCTGTAGGAATAAAACTAAATAATAAAATCAAGCTTTCTGTTGTAAACTTTCTCTCAGATCAGATAGCTCATCGTTAGCATACCCACATTTGATCTTTCTGGACTGGGTTTGATACCCGACTCAACTATAAACTGGCATCCTAGTGCTTTGTGGGCGTGGCATTGCATCAGCGAGTGTGTCATTCTTCAAAGTGACATTAAGTTGGGTTTCCCTGTCTGCTTGCATTTTCTGGGAGACATTAAAGATCCCTGGTGACTCTCTAAAACAGTAGGCCATAACATGCTGGGAGTCCTGCTAGCCAACATCCAAATTCATACCCTAATGTGCAGGGGCATTGCATCAGCAGCACAGCTGCATCTCGGTAATGATGCAACTGGAAGGCTGAATTTGTAATTGAATCCTGGTCCAATATGCATTCGCTGGAATAGAATCTTTAAGACTAAGCTTATGAATACAGCTTGGTTTCTGCTTTGAGTTGCACCATGGTTTTGTTATCAAAGGAGGAACCGGAGGCATAAACACACTCGAGTTTTGTATAAGCACTTGGATAATTACATTTTGGGACAACTTTCATATATGAAGGAGCTGAACTTGTGTTATTGTTATTGGAGACTAATATGAGACCAAACTCAGATTTCCTCCCCCTTCATATAACCTTCCAGTTTAGTGTTTGGTGCCTTTATGAATTGTGCCTGGATGAAGTGGAATGAATTTTTTTTCAATTACTATTATTATTATTATTTTTGTGCCAATAACGCTCCATGGCACTCACTGATGAACCTCTGAAAGTTTGGCGAAGATCCATTTCGCCATTTCTGAGAAAAATGGTGACAGACACAGACAAACGGCTCTTGTAGTACTAGTGGGCCCGTTGGTCCATTGGACCAAATTTTCATTGGTCTTCACGGACTTAGCAAACCTACCTGCCATGCTGCTTGGGCATTAGTTTATCTTTCACCAAGTCCAAATGTGCTTGGACCAGGGTGGGTATTTTATGTTCGTTATTGTTATTGCCAAATTATACTGCTGGTTATTATTGTTAATATTATTAATATTAATTCATTTACAATGTTGCATTGTTACCTTTGTTACAATGTTACCATTCTTTTTATTTATTTTGTAATTAGAATGCCATGTTGTGTAAGGACCTATTCTTGGGAAAAATGCCAGGGGCATAGAAAAGGCCCCTTTATTTGGTTTGTGACATGTGGCAAACAATAGAAAAGGGACATTTCATAGCTTTTAGAAAATGCCAAATAGAAAAGATGCAAGAAAAGATGTTCCATGGCTTTAGAACATATGGAGCATTGAAAGAACATAGAACATATCTTTTATGCATGTTATACTGCCCTTGTGTTCTTAGGAGGAACCAAGTCATGCTTTATAAAAGTTCATATATAGGGGCGCCCAACATATATAGGTTAAAAACCCGTCAGTTCGTTAAAAATTGTGTACCTTGAAAACGAAAACGCACAAGATAATGTGCATATGGTCGTAGTTCATGAACTGGTCATCATTTGCGTTACAGGGTCAAAATATTCAATTTTTCAGTTTTCTCTATGATGATAGACATCACCAAGCTACATGCGCTTGTGTGAAAAAAATTAGCAAAAACCAATAATTAATGGCGAATATGATATTTTTAATTATGAACTTCAATGGATAATGCATTACAAGGAAAACACATTTTCGCGTTTATCTCGAATTCACCCTTTCTGAGTAAATTGGATGTGGATCAGTTATCCTTTGGCCGTTTTGGACAATTCAGGTGCCAAATTAATCCTGAGAATCTGCTAGATACATAACTATGTAAAGATATTTACTAGATCTCTTTTACGAGTTTGTACATATTGGTCAGGGTTTGCTGAATAATAACGAGTTGAATAATCAATTTTGCATCATGCAACAGCAAGTCCCAAGTGTTACTCACCTTAAAAAATAACAAGATAGATTAGATTAAAGCTTATTGATTGAAATAAATTCAGTTTATTCCAAATTTGACTCACCACATCTGCCGCCTCCGCCTGTTTACTCCACCCCTGACTTGTATCACTTATTTGCCTGTTACACAAAAACTATTGCATATTTCTTATTTCTGTTTTTTCCACATTAAACTAGACAAAATAAAATTACCTTTCTTCTCATACTAAGATATCTAGATATCTGTGGTTTTTCTGGTCTGTAGTCAAAGTGGAAAGTGGATGTTTTGAAAAACATGTAACAACTCTGCCTTTTTAGGGTGACCAGTTCATGAACTACGACCATATGTGAGATTAATTTGGATAAAAAATTGGTGCCCCTTTATATGAACTTTTCTTGAGCATTACTTGGTTCTTCCTAAGAACACAAGGGTAGTACAGCATGCACACAATATTTTTTTTTGAATGTCCCTTCTTTTTTATCGTCTGTGTCATTTTCCACAAGCCATGGAATGTCCCTTCTTTTCTATTGTTTGCTACATGGTACATACCATATAAATGGGGTGTTTTCTACGCCCCTGGCATTTTTCCAAAGAATGGAATGATTTCTCTGTGTTACGTACGGTATTCCATCGTTCAGCTAGTTGTCTTCCAGCATGAGCACACCTCAAAAACTGATGTTTTTTTTTCCAAAGTCCACTTTTACAGTGTCCCTAATTTTTGCTATGTCACTAATTATGCGACTGCGGGTAACTTCGAAGTCTCAACAAGTGTCCCTCGAATCATATTCAAAATTTCACGAGGTTTCATCCAACAGTTCATAAGTTATGAGCCCTCGCGTTTGACTGTTTTACTACCGGAGTCAAAGTTTTTCTATGTCCAAGTTTTTTGGGTTCACCCCTATGAGGAAAAACGAGCAAAAACTATTAGGTGGAATTTGTTTTGAAAGCCATTAATTAGATGTATTGGCCGATGTGTATTCCAGGTTTCACCTTGTTTTAATGTCTAGTCTTTGAGATATGAGTGGCAACACATTTTGGGCAGACAGACAGACAGACTGACATACACCAGCGTTGATTTTGAGGGTTTTCGTTAAAAACTCAAGAATGTGGAAATGGAAGTTGCTGAAATTTGGAACATATTACCTCGACATACAAAGGATTTCCCTTCTGAAAGTTGCAGCTGATTTCGTCCAGTGGAAGCTGAGAAATGAATTTTCAGTCCGTGTGATAGTTGCATACAGAGAAATGGTCCCATATAAAGGGAGGGCTACTTTGCGCCTCCCTTAATTTGTACACTTTGCTCTGTACACCATAACATAACGTGCGTTTAAAACATGGGAATTCTTCTGGATTCTTTGTAGTTAATTAACTTCGGAGAACATGACGACCATTTCCATGTATATGCCTGGTGTTAGCTTAATGGCTCGAGTGGTGGGCTTGTGATCCTAGGATCCTGAGTTGAAATCCCACTTGGCTGTTGAATTAATACCAGGTGGGGTTGACTCTGCCTGTCATCCTTCCGAGGTCGGCAAAATGAGTGCCAGCTTGCTGGTATCCTGTGTTGGAGTGGCGACCCGTCCAGGATTGTCTCCAATAGCCAAGGAGACTGCTTCGGCAGCACCGACGCTCTGAACAGAGTATGGTCCCAATGGATGGATTTCCATGTATCACATTCCACATCAGAATCCCCCAGTAAAACTACACAAAAAATCACACACATGCACATGCACACACACACCTCATCCATTTGTAGTAGAAAGATGGCAAAGCCTTCAATTGTGATGACCATGAATTGATGTGAATTATGCTGAGAGAGATGGGGATGTCAAGAGCACCTGATATGTCTGATAAGCCTGCACACTAAACAAGAATACACAGGAAGAACAGAGTATGGAGAGACATCATAGTTTGGAATTGAAAAAGGGGTTAGACAAGGGTGCATTCTCTCCCCTTGTTATATGTATATACAGTGGGGAGAACAAGTATTTGATACACTGCCGATTTTGCAGGTTTTCCCACTTACAAAGCACGTAGAGGTCTGTAATTTTTATCAGAGGTACACTTCACGGTGAAAGACGGAATCTAAAACAAAAATCCTGAAAATCACATTGTATGATTTTTAAATAATTAATTTGCATTTTATTGCATGAAATAAGTATTTGATCACCTACCAACCAGTAAGAATTCCGGCTCTCACAGATCTGTTAGTTTTGTCTTTAAGAAGCCCTCCCATTCTCCACTCATTACCTGTATTAACTGCACCTGTTTGAACTTGTTATCTGCATAAAAGACAGCTGTCCACACTCAATCAATCAGACTCCAACATCTCCACAATGGGCAAGACCAGAGAGCTGTCTAAGGACATCAGGGACAAAATTGTAGACTTGCACAAGGCTGGGATGGGCCACAGGACAATAGGCAAGCAGCTTGGTGAGAAGGCAACAATTGTTGGTGCAATTATTAGAAAATGGAAGAAGTTCAAGATAACAGTCAATCTCCCTCGCTCTGGGGCTCCATGCAAGATCTCACCTCGTGGAGCCTCAATGATCATGAGAAAGGTGAGCGATCAGCCCAGAACGACACGGCAGGACCTGGTCAATGACCTGAAGAGAACTGGGACCACAGTATCAAAATAAACCATCAGTAACACACTACGCCGTCATGGATTAAAATCCTGCAGCGCACACAAGGTCCCTCTGCTCAAGCCAGCGCATGTCCAGGCCCGTCTGAAGTTTGCCAATGACCATCTGGATGATCCAGAGGAGGAATGTGAGAAGGTCATGTGGTCTGATGAGACCAAAATAGAGCTTTTTGGTTTAAACTCCACTCGCCGTGTTTGGAGGAAGAAGAAGGATGAGTGCAACCCCAAGAACACCATCTCAACCGTGAAGCATGGAGGTGGAAACATCATTCTTTGGGGATGCTTTTCTGCAAAGGGGATAGGACGACTGCACCGTATTGAGGGGAGGATGGATGGAGCCATGTATCGCGAGATCTTGGCCAACAACCTCCTTCCCTCAACAAGAGCATTGAAGATGGAGCGTGGCTGGGTCTTCCAGCATGACAACGACCCGAAACACACAGCCAGTGCAACTAAGGAGTGGCTCTGTAAGAAGCATCTCAGGGTCCTGGAGTGGCCTTGCCAGTTTCCAGACCTGAACCCAATAGAAAATCTTTGGAGGGAGCTGAAAGTCTGTGTTTCCCAGTGACAGCCCCGAAACCTGAAGGATCTGGAGAAGATCTGTATGGAAGAGTGGGCCAAAATCCCTATTGCAGTCTGTGCAAACCTGGTTAAGAATTACAGGAAACGTCTAATCTCTGTAATTGCAAACAAAGGTTTCTGTACCAAATATTAAGTTCTGTTTTTCTTATGTATCAAATACTTATTTCATGCAATAAAATGCAAATTAATTATTTAAAAATCATACAATGTGATTTTCAGGATTTTTGTTTTAGAATCCGTCTTTCACAGTTGAAGTTTACCTATGATAAAAATTACAGACCTCGACATGCTTTGTAAGTGGGAAAACCTGCAAAATGCGCAGTGTATCAAATACTTCTTCTCCCCACTGCAGTTAGTACATTATAAGGAAATCAAACTTTGATGACATTGAGGCTGGAGTCAATATTAGAGGAAGATGTATTAACAATCTAAGTTATGCTGATGATACCACTCTGTTGGCAGAAGGTCAGACGGTGAAGAAGGAAAGCAAAAAAGCTGGTTTTTATTTAAACCTATAAAAGACTAAAATCTTGTCAACTAAGAAGATAGATTTGTTCAGATTGGTAGACAATCATGTGGAATTAGTGGAAAGTTTCATCTTTCTGGGTTCTAAGATTGAAGTGAGTGGAGAATGTAGAGGATAAATTAATGGACTGTGAGTATTGGGGAGAATAGTGATGTCAGGATTGACAAAGATCTGGAAAGACGAAGATGTGACAATACAAACCAAGAGGAGGTTGGTGAATACTCTTGAGACTAATGTTAAGAATTCCATGGATTGCAAGAAGAACAAACAAGTCGGTGCTTGAAGAAATTAGAAATGTACATTAGAAACACTGATGCTAAAACAGCAACTGTTTTATTTGGACACATCATGCATGCAGAAAACAAAAGTCGAGATCACTAGTATTTTGCAGTTTGGCTATACAGTAATCCTGTTTTTATGGATTCTATCGACCAAAAATTTATAAAATCCATTGTCTATCTTTTCCTCCAATGCACTTTGAAACTCGCCTTCACTGTCTATCAGCTGGTATATTCCATTACAATAGTGTTCTGAGTTTTTAATAAACGATACTATTGCATGATAAGTGGGTCATTCCATGTCAAATCATCAAAGGATCTGCCGTCATCTCTCAGATTTTTGTAAAACTTTGGGAACCAATTGGGACCCATGAAAAACGCCAAGAACTCAAATATTTTTGCTAACAGCCTCTTAATTAGTGAGATACAGACTAACGAACTTTGGACTAATGAGCACGACATCGCGAATTCAAATGGCCATATCTCTAAAAGTATAACACCTAGAGAGCTGGTTTTGGTGTCATTTTAAAGGTATTTTCATGCCTTATGAATTTGTCTGGGCAACATTTTCCTACCTCCAACCACAAAAAAGTTATCACAAAATATAAACTTCAATCGTGAATCACCAAAAAATGTATCCTTCAAATTTCCTCAAATTCATCCCAGAGGTACCTTATGATGTCAAGAAGCTTCCACATAAATTTTGTGATGGGCACTCCAATAGTTTCTGAGATATGAGCAATAATGTACATGTACGTATGGCATATAGGTTCGAAAATCAGCATTTGTAATGTATTATACAATCAATAAGTGAGTTCAAGTACAGTGTTCACTAACCTGACTTAGGCTTTCAATTTCCTCTTCAATGCAGCAACAGCAGCACTTGTTTCTTCCCCTCAGGCCCAGTTGAAAATGAAAGTATATGATACTTCAAAGCAATTGATGGTTGTTCCCTGTGTTCCCTGTCATGGCTAGGTTAGAATGATTGTATAATACATTACAAATGCTGATTTTCGAACCTATATGCCATACGTACATGTACATTATTGCTCATATCTCAGAAACTATTGGAATGCCCATCACAAAACTTATGTGGAAGCTTCTTGACATCATAAGGTACCTCTGGGATGAATTTGGGGAAATGTGAAGGATACATTTTTTGGGGATTCATGATTGAAGTTTATATTTTGTGATAACTTTTTGTGGTTGGAGGTAGGAAAATGTTGCCCAGACAAATTCATAGGGCATGAAATACCTTTTAAAATGACACCAAAACCAGCTCTCTCGGTGTTATACTTTTAGAGATATGGCCATTTGAACTTGCGACGTCGTGCTAATTAGTCCAAAGTTCGTTAGTCTGTATCTCACTAATTAAGAGGCTGTGAGCAAAAATATTTGAGTTCTTGCCGTTTTTCATGGGTCCCAATTGGTTCCCAAAGTTTTACAAAAATCTGAGAGATGACGGCTGATCCTTTGATGATTTGACATGGAATGACCCAAATACGTGTAGGCCTACCTTATAATTCCATTTCTACATCGACATTCCGACCTTAATTTGTTTTTACAGGTTTATGTTTGGTGAAAAAGCTGTCATTAAACCTACTCGGCTGGCTCGCTTCATCTTCCTGCCATGTGCAACTCAGAGTAAGTACAAGCAAAAACGAAAACAAAAACTTACCAGCATGGAACCAAGTTGTGCTGCAGAGTCTGATTGGTTGCATTTGTCCAATTGGTTGACACTTAAGAGCACAGCACTACGCAAGTGACCAGTGATCCGCAGCAACGTGGGAATTCCCCAGTTTCACACTGACAGGATTCCAACTACCCGGTCCAATAGATCACAGGGAATGTGATGAATGGAGATAACAACAAAAATAGACCGACTTTGTTGTTCATTGAATTATTTTTTTCCAGAGAACAAATCTTGTTTTCCTTTTTCTTTTTTACTCCACACAAATAGCTAGCTGTTCAGGTGCCCTGTTCATAAGGTGTTGGAAAACCGCTGGCTGCCACCTTCTATGTAGCATATTGGGCATTGCCAAAGCACTTGTTACCAGAGTGCACTTTTCTGGAACACAGAGCTCGCTAATCGATGCTAATTACTCATTTTGGGTGCGCTCCATTAATAGCTACAGTGCAATGAGGACGTTTTCCTGCCCTGTGTTTCAGTTTGCCATTAATGAAGAGCTTTACCCAACATTAACAGCCTCCCTACTGTTATTTACTCTCTGTGACCCCGAGAATCCATGCACAATGTGCAGTATGGCTTAAGATACGTTTGGGAGCACCAGCCAAAAGTGCTGCTCAGAAGGGAGTTCATGATTTTGCTGCATCTCACATATTGTGAAACATTATTGTTTCATCCTGTTCGCTTTGGAATACTGCAGCACAAATTCTCATATATTTTACTTCTATATGAACAACGTAGCGAAATAATTGTACGACATTCCACTATTAACTTCTTCTTCTTTTAACGTCCATTATTAACCCACCTTTTCTTGTGGGGTCGGCTGGAGGAAGATTGGCCCGAGTTTTGATGAACCGGTTGGTCAAACCTGATGTTCGATTGTTTAGGGCAGCAATTTGGAATGTGACCATGGTGGTGACGATAGGTCGCCTCCTCTTCGCAAAGGACACCATGTGATCTTTAACGTCCACCAACGAATGTTGGCAAACGGGGTACCCGTTTAATGTCCATCCGAGGGACAGCACACACATTGATGAATTATCCTGCCTGTGAAACACCGGGATGAGAGTTTATAGCTGGGTTGGGAATCAAACCCAGGACAGACAGCTTTGAGGAGAGTGTGCGTACCATTTGGCCACCCTCCCAGCCAGACATTCCATTATGAACAATTTGCTGATTCCAATTAACAACAGCACATTCTTCATATTGGTCGGTGTCTCGCTTGCTTTGAAATATACTTGGGTTGACCAGCAGTGGACCGTGTCATGGCCAGTTGGACAGATCATACAAGTGGAAATCGAAAGGTTCTCAGTAGAAAGGTAAAATAGGAAATGTGGCTTCATCGGGATAAGTTGTTGTTTTTTAAAAATAACTTTCCCTTGATGACTGTGTGTGTACTGAGAAGGTAGATAAGTACGTATCATACGACTAGCCCCACCCAGTTCACTACTCTCTTTAAAAGTGGATTTTGCACAAGTCTTGGCAGAATAGCCGAGAGGGACACACACTCGCCGCTGACCTGTTTCGCCTGGTGTCGAATCTCAACCCAGCTATAAACTGTCATCCTGGTGTTTCACAGGTAGGGCAATTCGTCACTGTGTGTGCCATCCCAAGACTCTTGATGTTAAACTGGGTGTCCTGTCTGCCGGTGTTAGTTTGTTCATGTGAAAGATCCCACATTGTCCTTCGTGAAGAGAAGGCGAGCTATCTCAGACACCCTGAAAAATTCCCAAATTCCTGCCGTGACTTCCAGTATTGTAGTAGCGACCCATCTTGGATTTAACCCGAGTCAAGAAACTGCTTCGGCAGAACTGACGCTCTATATAGACTATAGAACCGACACTCTATATAGACTAGAGCATGGTACATGATTTTGCACAACAGTTTTTAAAAGAGGAACGAGTGCTGATCTGTTGGTGCACTGTCCCTTGAGTCCCATCCACTTTTATTACCTTGTGGATGGAAAGAATCCCATAATGTCTTTTGCGAAGAGTAGGTGAGGTGAGTTGTCACCAGTACCTTGAACAGATGACAAATTCCTGCCATAATCGCCTTCAGTTGAATGTCAGGCCAGGCCACCCAATTTGTGAAAGACTTGGACCAAAAATGTTCTTCAGTTGACCACACAAGTACTCGGTGGAGCGCATACCTCCGCAAGGTTGCACAGTTTACATTCTGTATCCTACTGACAGGCCAGATCTGGATCTGGACCTGAACCAACATTGAATCGGCTTGTTCTTGTCACCAACCAACTCATCCAGCTAGTTTTGTCATAACTCATCCACAACTTTTTGAAATATCCTGCTAAATATCATTTTTGGCCCCATCTCTCAATGGTGAAGAATCACTTAAAAGAGTTAAGAATTCTTGGATCTGAATCCAAATTCTGATCTTCACCAAAAGTGAATCAATTCTTCCTTGTTCTACAAGGAAGACATTAATACGCTACTCCACTTTTGTGACCGTGACCATAAACAAGTCCTTATCACACACCCAATCTCTCCACCAAATTTCATCCGAATCTATCCACAAATTTTTGTGATATCCTGTTCACAGATAGGGGTGAAAACATAATCCCTGCACACCTTCGGTGATGGAGGTAATGAGGTGGGCCATTAAAGTAGTAGTAGTAGTAGTAGTTCTTGTGCAATATTTTGTCGATGAGGAGAATTGTTTCTCATCAGGTTTACTGAACAGAACTTTGGAAGAGCTTCAGGCAGACGTTAGAACGCAAAGATCCCAACATGGCAGACACGGTGAGCAAGTCTTCAGAGCATGCTTGTCCTGAGGATTCACAAGAAACTGCCCCTGCTCACAGGGAAGAATCTTCTGATTGTAAGTAATTCATTGTTCTGTCAATGTTTGTTTAGAAATGTCTTCTTTTGTTCTTGTTTTTTTTTTTCTTCAAAAGCTTAGTGTACAACGTAGTTTGTGTGTTTGATGGACTGTTTGTGTACAGTTGTGTTATTGTGTTGGGGGCTTTGTGAAGGTGTTTGAGCTTGAAGATGGTTTGCCTAAAAATTGTGTGCGTGCGTGCATGCACGCGCATTTATTTAGATTGTAAGCCATTTTCATGTTGTTTTTTTTTGTTTTTTTTTTCCAAACAACTCCACAACACATTCATCACTACCATTAGATGCCTCATATGAAAGGTATTGACAAGGGTGGTGTGTTTGCAAAATAGAAAATCAGTAGAGATGGGGTGGGGAGGTCACCCCTTACTCATTCAGGGGAGGGGGTTGGCACTCATGTTGACCCCTCTACGGAAGCGAGTGTCTCAGACCTGGGAATGATGTGGCAATTTTGTTTTATGTGGAGGTACCTTCGCTCCAGATTAGGGAGGGGGGATGTGGGGGGAGTGCACATGTACATTGAAAAATCCGAAGCTTCTTTACTTGATTCATGACCATAACGGCGGATGGGTGAATTCTAAATAAATTTCAAAGTGAAAGCAAAAGCGGTAAACTCAGCACTCCGACACGGCATGGTATCCAGCAAAGCAAGGCAACTTATGACTACCTTATCGACTCCCCCTTTCCCACTCCGCATTCCCATTTATTTATGCTCGGAG
This sequence comes from Eptatretus burgeri, assembly GCF_056783735.1. NCBI lineage: Eukaryota > Metazoa > Chordata > Myxini > Myxiniformes > Myxinidae > Eptatretus > Eptatretus burgeri. Next base: position 80,088,615 of record NC_140963.1, on the reverse strand, counting down.
AGAACATTTATGGACGCCAATCCACCTGCAACCGGCTCTCAATCGCTGGATTATTCGATATCCGGCAGTAACCTGGAAATCTCGATATCTCTTGCAATCTTTCTACACAAGTTAACGGATAGTTACAACATTATAAACGTGTCGCCTTTTTTTTTTTACTTTCTTCCACTTTAACAGAAATCTCCTGCTTCAACCAACATTTTTACATGGTCGTGTATAACATGCAATTTATAACGTACAGTGATCAACAGGCACTTGTAAGTTATAATTTGTGACGATACACATTAATGCACATCTTGTACTCGTGCTCATATTCACATTTGGAGTCTGCCACCATGTTGCAAATTTGTAAGAAGGTCTGCAGTGTTAATATGGGAAAAACTCCTGATTTCCATCTGAATCGCTTAATAGCTCAGCAGAAGAGTTTATAAGCAAGAGACCTTGGGTTTGAGTCACCTGCAACACAGGAATTTATACCTCTTAAAAAAAAACAAAAAAGAACATTTTTTTTTTTTATTGTTATTTACATCAAAAGTTCAAAAGTCCGTTTATAGCACAGCATTAGTGTCCAAGCTGACCCAGCCAGAATGGCCAACCACATTCAGCAAACAAACAAGCTTGTTTTCAGGAATTGCATCATTTGTAATTTATTTGCTTTCCTTCACGTACTATTTATCACTGTTCATTCTACTCTCACTAGGTTTCAGCGAGTTAAAGAGGAAGTGTTTTATTTCCTGTATAATGCGTTTTGGCAGAAAATAACACCACAGGAGATAGCATTGTTATCTCCGCTACTGAAGGTGTACTTATGGATCCAGATACCAGAATTTTTTAAGTGATTCATCACCATTGAGTGATATGACTAAAACCGATACACAGCACGATATGTCAAAAAGTTGTGGCCAGGTTGGGTGTGTGATAAGGACGAATTGGTTAGATTTCGGTGAAGATCCAGATCTGGATCAGATAATATTTTTAATCTGTACTGTAAGTACAGTACAGATTAACATCTATGATGTACTGTAAGAGAGGTGTGTGTGTGTGTGTGTGTGTGTGTGTGTGTGTGTGTGTGTGTGTGTGTGTGAACATTTTTCTCAGAGATTGCCAAACTGATCTTCGTCAAACTTTCAGAGGGTCATCAGTGAGTACCGGGGAGTGTTTTCGGCAAAAATAATTTGAAACAAAAAAATTGGATTTTTTTTATTTTTTGTCATTTGTAGTGCCTAAACCTTTGTAGCTAGTGAAACATGATATTAAATGATCCTCGACCCCATTCCTTAGGGGGTGTAGGGTAGTGTTTTATGCTGTATATATAAAAAAGAGAAAGATGATTTCTTCAAAATGCCAACAGGATTGGAACAGCACCGGGCAATGCTGGGTATCCTCGCTCGTGTTGTATCAATGGGCCTGTAGAGGAGCTTGCTTACAAACTACATGCAGCACAAAGACATCAGGAGGCAGCTTTGTAATTTTACATGCTTGATGAGAATGTTCGGTGATAATTTTCCTGACAGAATGGAACAGAGGTAGCTGACTTACCTTTGAGTTGTCT
>NC_140963.1:80039563-80079563 GCF_056783735.1 Eptatretus burgeri | reverse complement strand
TTTATATAAATTAAAATGGTACTTAAGTCAGAATGCACCCAAACAACTGTAAACATCATTAAATGTCCATCCGTAAACAGGAACGTTTGTTGAAATACCTCTGCTCAATGTAATGATCTGTTTGATCTCAGAACACTATCATCACATGTGAGCAAGTCCATTTTCACCGTACTCGGCACAAAGCCGCTTGTTCCTTGCCAGCCATCTTCCTTCCAGCTCCCACTTTGTTTCTGTTGATACGAAGCCTTCCACCTTTTTTTCCTTTGATTCTTCCATCTCGGTCTTCTGTTGATCTTCGGTTTTGAGGAATTCCCAATTAACCATCCCTCCATTTCAGATTGAAAATACAAAGCAAATGGACGTGTTGGATGAAATTTGTCTGCGAGTGGCCAAAAAATAAGCATACTGGGTATGGGCACATACATATTTAATAAGCTTTCTCCGAATTAGCTTCTTTCTTTCTTTCTTTGTTTTTTTTGCCAACAGGATGGGTGCGTGCATATTTATAATAATAAGCTTCATCTGGATTATCTTTTTAGCGAACTTGCGATTAAAAATATTCGCCAAATTAAACTCATTCCTGTTCAGCAATTTGGCACATGACGACTTAAACCTTGGGTATGAATCTTCGTGCGAGCGAATGCAAGGGAAACGTGACACGGGAGGAGGCCATTTGGCCCATCATGTATGTGCCACAACCGCACATCGTAACCCCAAGCCAATCACCCAATTCACGAGTACACTCACCCTCCACGACACCAACCCCACCCACATCACAAACCCAATCTATCCTGGCATCCAATCAATGGAAAGAGGGAAGATGAACAGCAAGGGTGTGGGGGATTGTTTGGGGGTGGGAGGGGGGGTGGACAGAGTCAGGGGCGATGAGTAGGTACATCACATGGAACATCAACAGTCATCATTTTGGGGGTGTTTTATTGCTTAGTGGACAGTTAGGTGAAGGTTACGTTAACACAGATGACATGAAATGAGTTTCATAACACTTGCAGTGCATTTCTGTTTGTCCTTGTACCCCTCTATCCCCACTGCTTCTCGGTAACTATGCATTTCCACTTTATAACTATTTACGGTCTTTGCTGTTTCTATGTAAGACCATACCATGCGTTAATAACTCTATGAAATACCCCTATCTCGTTACTGTTTTAACTCACGTTAAGTTCAAGAATAGTCGTGAGTTCGAATAGGACACAGGTGTTTAAATCTCGGTGATGATGTAAGTTTGTTGATGTGGATACAATACAGACACAGCGGGGGCAAAATTCCTTTCCATATGTTCCTGTTGCTTATCCCGGTCGATTTATAAGGTCAAGCTCGACTTGCTATGTGTATAATAATTCAGGATTCACGTTAACGCTGAGATTATAAGTGTGAAATTGAAAGAAAAAAAAAACCCCCCATAGACCCCAGTGATAGAGAGTTAGAAATTGCTGTCTCTCTCATAGCTGGAGCACATATGGTTTGTGTACTCGAAGAATAAGGCTTGCGTCGAACTTTCGAAGCAAATAAATAGCTTTTGATTGCCATAAATATGTAGCCAAACTACATCAGTCAGCCCCCTGTAGGAAAGAGTATAATTTGGTGCAAAAGCTGAAGGCTCGTACTCCTTTTTTGTACCACTAACATGTAGTTTGTTTGTATTAGAGTGCATGTAACCACACCATAACACACTGAAATCAGCATGCCTGTGGCACTCGCTCTCCTTGGCCCACGATTGGATGGAAAAACAATGGGGTAAACCAGATGCCAAAGACTGTTATCAGCATGTATTTTCCTGCATGTATTGTTTATCTCCCCCAAACTCCCTCTCTCCCGAGGAGGAAAGCCGGACACTTATTTTTGTTTGGTTTTCCGTTCTTATTGTTTGTTTTGACACTGGTCACAGGAGTGACGCCGTGACAGATCTCAACAAGACGCAGCAATTAACAATGTGGAGCCTCACCATGGTATATAGATGACAGTAGATCTGAGAACCAATGTGGACTCACTCACTCACTGACCCACAGCACCGTTACAATAGCTTTTTGCATTCCTTCGGTAACGTGCAAGGCTAATAAATTACCCCCCCAAAAAATTCCCACATCCATCTATATTGTGAAAAATACATCGGTAATGGTTCGTACGTATATACCTTAATTCTTCCGTATGCAGCCTGTGCCTGCTGGTTGCATCATTACTGGAAGCGCAGATGTGACGCCGATGCATTACCCCTGTCTCTAGTAAGCTGGTACTCATTGCTGACCTCGGAAGGATGACAGGCTGAGTCAACCCACCCAGTGTTATTTAATGGTGGGACGGGCTCAAACTCAAGACCCTAATATCGTAAGCCAGCCACCTTAACCGTTAAGCTAACACCAGGTTTTCGTGTATACCTAATATACATAGTACAGTTAACTTGTCTATTCACCATTATTAATCAATTTTATGTGAATTAGCAGAATACCCATCACACACAGACAAACCTCCATTATTAAGGAGTGGAGATGAGAAAAGTGTTGCCACTGACAACAACATGCAGGTGCACAGACAGACACAGAGTGAAAAGACTACACACGTTATATAACACAGGGTTAATCATCTCTCACTTGGATATAATGCACATTCAATGTAAATAATGAACTTGTGGTTAAATTGGACATTAAAATTTTATGGTTACATTGAACAAGTTTTCGGAACTGTGCCCCAAGGCCGGTTGGGTGCGTGAGCCGAGTCTGCAGGCTTTGCAGCATTCGTCAAACTATGGATGGTGTGGGCAAACACTCTCAGGAATGAGTGCAGATAACTTCGACATCATCAACATTCAAGGTACAAAATGAACTTGTGGTCAAATTGGATGTAAAAATGTTGTGGCTACATCATATATAATTATTCTAATTGTGGTTAAGGTCGCATGGGGTGCAATACGAAGGTAGGCTGCCCGAGGGGTGCCATATTCAATGTGGTCTACATGCAGACACACACACATAATTGGAATACCCTTTCCTGTTCCTTTGGGAACGGGTGAGACAAATAAATTTTTGCTTTAAACCAAAGGACTCCAAAAGGGGCCCTCGGTAATTACCAACAGGGTAGGAAATGTTACCGATCAATACTTTCCCAGGCTCAATTTGTTCTTGTCTAAGCTTTTCCTGCAAAAATAAATACACTAATTATCTTGTTCTGATGATTCTATTAGACAAAAGTGGTCAGTAATTAGTTGGAGATTCTTCTTCTTTCTATTTGACCTCTGTTAATTTTTGTCTAATCGAATTGTGAAGACGAGATCATTTGTTTTTGTTGTTTTGAAAGAATGGCTTAGACAAGCACATGTTTAGCCAGGAAAAGTATTTGTCGGTGTCATTTCATCCCCAGTCGGTATCGGTCTGTATCAATCTGTAATTAGTCGTGCCAGACTCGGTGGCATAATTGTTAGAGTGTCCACTCTGAGTCTGGGAGGTCAGTGGTTCAAACCCAGGCCAAGTCATGCCAAAGAGTTTAAATATGCTGTGTGCTGCTTCCTTGCTTGATGCTCACATTTTAAAAGGATAGAGCACAGACACAGAAGCTGGCAGGATAACCTGGAGGTATGCACACTTGCCTCTGAGCCATGTAGCCTGGGTTTTGATCTCTCCTGCGGTTTCACAGGTAAGGCGAGGCATCAACGTGTGTCCAATACAAAATATGGCTGTTAAATTTGGCATCTTGTCTGCCAGTTTGGGTGTTGAAGATCCCACTGTGTCCTTTGCGAAGCGTAGGCGAGCTATCACCGACAACCTTGCCAAATTCCAAATTCCTGTTCTAATCCACAGGAGACAGTGACCTCACCCCTTGCAAAGCTGGCAGAGTACAGCTTGCATGCATATGTTGACTTGCTAGAGACAAGACAAGACCATGTAAAACGGTCTTGATGTCCACGTATTTTGGTTTTCCAGTTCCGCTGTCACATTTTACTCTGTTCATTTGCCATCAAAGTATGAACAGTTCACACAAAGCTGCGAGACAGGATTCTGTCCCGTGCTTTCCCACGTTAGGCATTGCCAGTGTATGAGTGTGGGTGGGCAGAGTAGGAGTGGAGGAATCAATATTATTGAAGTATCGTGAACTCTTGGCAACATTTTTTGGCATTGAAATAGGTACAAATATGGGATAAACCCACACGATGGCTGCTTGGTGTTTTTATTGTTGTTGTATCCATGATTGAGGCTCATGGAAGAGCTTGAGCAGAATGGAAAGGGGGAAACACCAACAGCAGAGCTGAGGTGAGAGTGAAAGTGAGATCAAGAGGAGGGGGAGAAGGACACATGGGGGTGAACAAGCTGCTCAGAAGCTGAAACACAGCAAACAGAAGAAGGGGAAAGTGGGGATGAAAGATAAAAATAGTAAACCAACCAACAACTAACAAATGAAAAGAGGTGAGGGAGAGGGGGAAAATAATCACAATAACTAACCTGGAAAAAGGGAGTGCTTGGGTATGAGGTCGTAGATCATGAGTATTTATTGGGGGGGGCGGTGGAGGGGGGGCTAAGGTAGTGGGGAATAGCTGTCTTGAAACCATGTGTGGAAGAATGGGACTGAACAGACTGGGGAAGTTGGTTCCACAGGTGAGAGAAAAGTGAAGGTGAGCAGTGAGCCTGGACTTTGAGTGTTGAACACGAAGTGGATTACTGGCAGACCACGTGTGCCCTTTTAGAGACCAAGGAGGGACAAAGCCAAGAGAAGGCAGAAGGCAGGCAAGACCAAAATGAGGTGATGGACTCGGAGAGGCCACCAAAATAGTTTCTGGTCTACTTGTTGAAAAACAATTTTTGTAGTTTACTATTAAGAAAATAACAACTTTGTAGTCTAGTACCGTACTGAAGTAGAAAAGGTTTGTTGTTGTGTACGACTCCAAAAATGGTTTTAGTTTATTGGTAGAAAAAAAAAATTGTTTTGTCGGCTCGTAGAAAAAAACGTTTGCAGTGTATTAGTAAATGAAAGGCTTGTCGTGTGCTCGGAGAAAGACTGGTTTCTCGTGTATTCGTACAAAAAGGATTTTTTTTGTTTTTCCACATGCCAGGTGTGGATTTTAATTTTAATTTTTTGCTTATATTGATTGTCTCTTGAGAATCTTGTCCATATATCACGTGCTGGGTGAGGACATTAGATCATTGGGAGATATCTGTTTACTTTCACATTAATTGCAAGGACAGAGGAGAGAGACGAGGACAACGACATTAATAAAGGATAGGCGAGTTAACGGATTACATGGGATTTGAACCTGGAATCCCCACATCCTGAGGAAAGTACTGTAATGGAAATGCCACACAAACCAACCCAAGTAGCGCATTACTCTGCTGTCCATGTCAGGTTCAGGGAAAGCCCAGGTATATGGGATGACATTTGCATAATTTTTCATATCCTTCTTTCTCCTCAATCTGTTTTCTTTTGCTGTCATCATAAAGGTGCCATTTGGGGAGGTTTCTCACGTACGCGATTGGCTACGCATCGAGGGCACTGTGGGTCGACCAAAACACGAGCACCCGAAACGCCCCATCCTCGGCCTGGCTTGCTCCAAGCGAGAGATCAGTGGTGCTCGTTTCTGGGCTTTTTTCCGCACCCTGTGCGGTGATCCGGCTGTGTTTTTTCGCCACTGCTACGTCCACAACTATTGTCCACTCGCCTTTCTGGCCGCCAGTGGCAAGAACATCACTCCTCCACAGCTCCCGGCGAATCAGCGTGTTGGGTTGACGGCTGCCTGTGACCAAGCCTTGGTGCAGGCAGTTCGGTTATTGGGGACACGCTTGTTGATTGGGGTCGGGCGCTATGCTGAGCAAAGAGCACGCGCCGTGCTCGAGGCCGCGGAGTTGAATTCTGTGGTTCGGGTCGCCTTCCTCCAACATCCTTCGCCCGTGAACCCCACCGCCAACCGTGGATGGGAAAACATCGCCCAGACACTAATAAAAGATCTGCATCTCCTGCCTTTTCTCACTGATAAAGGGGAGGGTTATCCTTGAATGTTTGAGCCATCTCGATGTTTTTTTGTTTGTTTTTATTCCATGAATCGATGGCGACCTGCTGAGTGCTTCAAAAACATTGTGCTTGCAAGCAAGATCCCATCATGGATTGGGTACTCTTGGAAAGGATTTGGATGTCGCTGTTTTATTTTCCTCAATATCCAAAAGATGTAATAATGACTAATGTTTTTTTATTTTGAGATCAAATTGGTTTTTTTGTGTACATTTACCTTTCACATCCTGAATATCATATCACATTCGAATCATGTTGACTCCCCTTATGGTCTGTCATTTGTCAGTTAGCCGTGAATCATGGTGAAGCGCGAAGCTCATATGGTTCTGAAATGGCCGTCACGAGCACACAAACGTAGTCCCTCTGAAGTCTGAAAAATCACGAAGAACAGCTGCTTACAGCCAGCAGTGTGAGTCTCTAGAGGACCTCTGACTGCTTTACAGTTAACCCTCAGCCAGCTGCATTGCCTTAAGGCTAATGTTGTACTTCAGCATGCTGATGGGTGTTTCTGCTTGCTGAGCAAGATGCGTGCATGGCCCAATGTCTGCCTGGCGCGGTTTAGGCAAAGCAGGAATGGTTCAACAGTCAATAGTATTAGCCGGCGGGAAACGTCCCCAGACTCACCGGCTCTGCTTCTGCTTTGGAGCTGCCACTCACGGGTTGTTCATTTGTCTTGCTGGGACATGGTTGGTGTAGGAGGGGTGGGGTCGTGGAGATGGAAGGAAATATTTGCTCAACAATGCGTAGTGTCATGGCCCAGTAAACACAGTTCGGTATGCAAAATGGATTGTGTTGTAGAAATGTGAAATTTCAGGCAAAGATGTGCATGTTTAAAGGGGTTGCATTGTCCAGACCATTATTCACAATGGACAAACTGTGAATGGTATTTATAACTGACAGATATGAAATATTGTGTTATGATGTAAATGATCACAATATTTTCAAAGTAAGTTGTAATTGAGATTATAGGGTTGAATTTCTGGTCAGTCACATCTTTCATTTTTGAAACTAGAATCAATCGTCATGTCCATCGGTCCACCATTAACCCTACCGAACCCAACTTTTACTTGTAGGTTGCAATGCTTCCTTCACTCCTCTTTTCCTGTTCGTTCATTCCCTTGCATATTGTATCCAACTGTTCATTTGTACCCTTTTTACCCTCCACGACCTCACACTTCCATGAGCCTCAATCTTGTTTAAAAATAGGAACGGTGTGGAACATCTCCCAAAACCCAGAGTGTTGTTTCTCACCACACTGCAGGTGGAATGGAATCTCTCAAATGTCTCACACTTCTTGATATGGGTTTCACATTTTCTAAAAGGGAATCAAACATTTTGGGAAAGACGTTCACACGCAGTTCGTGAAGCCTTCGGACTCTTCAGCGCACAATTCCTGAAATATTTGGCTGTAACTGCCTCTCTCAGTCAGTCTCCTCCACCATTCTTTCATGCAATCGTTTTTATTTTGTGGAGGTTGTTTGTTCTGAACCGCATAAGTGCTGTCATCATAGGTAACTGGTAGGCGTACTTGGCATTGTCTGTTGCTGTTCTAATCCTTTTGGCATTTTGAAGAAATTAAATTTTGTTTTATTTTATTTTATTTTACTTTCTAGTTTTTTTGTTTTTGTCGGGACCACCTTAAATATTTTCCTACACCCACTGAGGAATTGGGTTGGGGATCATGTAACATTACCTTTCACATAGCTACAGAGGCTTAGGCACCAGAGAACAAAAAAAAAATCCAACTCTCTTCAAAATTCATTCGTTTTTTGCCTTAAACACTCCCGACACTCAATGATGAACCAGTTTGAAGAAGATTCATTCTGCCATCTCTGAGAAAAATGGCAACACATACAAACATCTCTCTTGTAGTATAGATCAAGCACACTCGGAAGGTGTTTGCGCACGAGGATCCATCATCCCACAAACTTGGACAAAAACCAGAGTGAAACTTGAAGGAGATACTTGTAACCGAAACGGTATGGACATCATGGCACCTCTCAGTTATAACTGACATTCTCGGTTTCTGTTCTGGATGACAGACTCGCCGAGGCTTGAGGGGATTGAGGCGGGCGTGGGATTTTGGGAGAATATCGTAGATCATGTTTCGTTTGACTACTGTAAGGTGATGTATATTGAGGGATTGCCGTAAGAGAGGGTTAAAGAATGAGCATGTGCTAACTTTGGAGAGAAGGGGGTTGGGTGGAGGTTTTAGTTCATGCTGAGAAAATTCAGCAGAGTTGCTTTAACTTGATGGGGCGGCTATTTTTTTTTCCCCCATGCCCTCCCTACATATTGCAGTACTCTACCGTAGTCCATGATAGTCACTTTCCATCAATCCACACGCGGTTAAGCAAAATGGTGCTTATGTTGGAGAGATATGTACAGTAACAACGGTTTGCATATTGCTTATATATTTGATAAACATGACACCTTTAAAATGTAAATAAGTACGTTGTAGTCTTTTATGGTCAGTACTTACTATTTCGAATAAAATTTCAAGATGTAATCTTTCCCGTTTGCTATAATCTCCCACTCCAGCAGGAGATTATGGAATTTAGTGACCATGTCATCCAAACTAAACGATTACACAAGAATTGAAATGCCATGATTTAAAGTGATTGTGTTTGGATTGTTTGATGTACGTATGATTGGTTTAAAACCTGGAACATTCACAACACGCATTCATTGTCGCTCAGATTTACGATCACACTCGGAAACAAATTAGAAGTGTGTGCTGTGTTGTGTTGTGTTGAGATCAACGCATTTGCTCCTTTGGCTATTTTTCTTCTTAATAGGATTTATTGATATTGAGGTTTTTTTTTTATTCTATTGATACTGATGTTATTTTATTGATTCGTGCATTATTATTGATTTTCAACATTATTATGAAAGTGTCAGTGTGTTGGCTCCAACGTGGTGTGTTTTTGACATTTAATATCATTGCCCATTAATAGTTGTAACCCAGGATGTTCAAGTGCACCCAGTTTCCCATCCACTGTTTGTGCAGTGTATCTGGAGTACTTTGTGTATCCCTTCGCTGTTGAAATAATTTCTGCAACAGATTGAACTGATTTGAAATTCCAATTTGATTCGGTTCCAACACAGCGCTCTCAACAAACAGGCTTCATTAACCTGCGTGGACAGCTTCCCCAATTACTTACGGTCTAACGAAGTTCCACTGCCATGATTCCCACCTTATAAATTAATTGTAACATCCAGAGCACACTGTATGTGGAAAACGATGTGAAAAAAACTCATCATTTCAGCCAGCTAACTGTGATTGGGTCATGGGGTGGAGCACACGGGCTGAGTGCTCGTAACTCCCGCTGTACGCTGCCACACCATTTTTAGTCCCCTACTGGTATACTTAGTCCCACCAGAGGGGACTATAGGTTTGCTGTCTGTCTGTCTGTCCGTCCGTCTCTCCCACATGTGGTTTTTCAGACTTTTTTCCCATACCCTCTAACATATTCAACTGAAACTTGGTATATGGCTTTATTATGATGAGTTGCAGAACAAATTCGAGTTTCAGGATATTTCGTCAATTTTTTTTTTTTACAGTTATGCCCTTTTTAAACTTGGAAAATATCACATCGGTTGAGGACTTGTATTGCAAAGCAATTCTTGCTCTTGTTCACCTTCTTTTGATAAGTTGGACTCCACAGATGTTTTTTGCTGCTCTGCTTTTGAAGCACATTTTTCTCTGATCTGTACAACGCGGGAAAAAAAATCATCAAAAGCATGAAATGTTGAAAAGGTATGTATGTGTTCTGTATCATGTAACTGTCCCTTAAGGGAGCTAGAGGATGTTTTAGAAACAGATCCACATGCTTCAGTAATTGGACAGACATAATGTACCCTTTAAGGTATTGCTGAAGGTCAGTGTTAAAGTCTGAGGAGCAAATCCATCGGTCTTTTTTACATAGTATGCAAAAGCTTTCTACCCCTGTTGGTGTCTTGTCACTCACCTCGAAACTGTCTAGCCTAGGTTTGAATCCCAACCCAGCTATAAACTGGCATCCTGGTGTTTCACAGCCAGAGTGATTCATCAATTTGTGTGTCATCCCTTGGATGGACTTTAAGCTGGGTGTTCCATCTCCCAGCATTAGTTGGTGGACGTTGAGGATACCTCTGTGTCCTTCACGAAGAGTAGGCGAGCTATCGCCGGCACTTTGGACAAATTACTGCTGGGAGAGGGATATGGCACACTGCCAAGCATGATCCTTACCAAGAAACTGGTTCGGTGGAACCAACGCTCTGTAACTGTGTATGGTACATCAGTCAGTGGTGTCTTCTAAATGTCTCATAGAATCTCTGCACATTTCCCTCTGATCACATAAACTTACCTGGTAAATTTTGCAATTGACTCATTCATGCTACATTTCACAACTACTTTTTATTATTCACCCAATCATTCTTTCATTCTAACGTCACCAAACCTGTGTGTATATCGAAAAATTAAATTCCACCGAAACAGCGAGTGTGATTGGATATTTACCCCACACAAGTGAAGCGAAAAGTGGGGTTAAGCGTTTGGTTCACTTTGTCTGTGTCTGTCTACAGACGTCAGTTTATGATCAAGGAGGAACTTCATTTCAATTGAATTTTATATTTTGCACATTGTAGAACATGAATCAGAACATCAGTCGGAACACAAACCTGCAGTTTAGCAGTACTTTGTCTCTGAATTTGGAAAATTGTGTGGTATATTGGCCTGAGTGCACATGCGCACAGAGTTAGTAACATAATTTTTTCGCTACGTCTGCTTGGCTGGAAGTCAAGCAAAATTGAAAATCATTCCAAACAGGAAATTTAGTTTTTACGGACGTCTTAAAGGACACAAACAACATGCACGAGGAAGCAATGTAACGTGGTAAATAAGGTGGTGTAAAAGATTGTGCCTCAATGGTGGTAAACTTCTAAAAATAGTGTTTTTTCTGTAAGATTTAAAATTTGTTTTATTTAAATTTAATTATATACTTCAACACTTAAGAACCCAAATCATCTTTTTGACACTTTCAAAAGCTTGTTTAGCAGTACAGTACTAAGACCAAATATTACAGCATTTTACGTCACCTCGACCAATCAAATTTGCTGCTCTCACACCCTGCCCATGTCCCGTTTTTTTTTCAACAATGTGTTGGGTAAGGTGTCCGATGAACTCCCTAGTCTCCCCCCCCCCCCCCACCCGTCATTTTCACAACCGACTGGAGATTTAACCTCCAATAAAAACTTTCTTTTTCGCAGAGATAACTTTTAATGGGTTAATGCTCTCCTTTTAATCATAATAAATTATATATTTTTGTATTTTATTCTTCTTCAGTAAGAATGTGTGTATATTTTAAGATCTATTATGTCAATAACAAACGCCATTAAACTTACACTTTTAAACCTTAAGGAAATTCAAGTCATTGGCTTCATTTTGTTGATGGGTCTCTTTGGTTTTTATAGCTTCGGCTACAATCCTGGTCGGGTCACCACTCCAACTCAGAAAGTCAGGGCAGGAATTTGGAGTTGTCCATGGTGTCAGCGATAGCTCGCCTTCTCTTCTTCATGAAGGACACCTCGGGGTGTTTAACGTCCATCAACTAATGCTCGCAGATAGAACGCCCAGTTTAATGTCCATCCGTGGTACAGCACACACATTGATGAATATCCTGCCTGTGAAACACCGCGATGCCATTTTATAGCTGGGTCAGGATTCAAACCCAGGTTAGACAGCTTAGAGGCGAGTGTACGCACCGATCAGTCATCCTGCCAGGCCGGTTTTGTTTTGCTTGATGCATTTCATTCCTTGGCCTCATTTTTTTTTTTTTTACTGGATGGATTAAGTCCTGCGTTTTGTTTTATTGACGAATTTAAGTCTTTGGTTTTGATTTGTTTTGCCAGAGAATCAATTCCTTTGAGTAAGTCTTGGAATGTGGATCATGTAAGGAATTTAGAGCAGGGTAGAAATGAGGAGACCTTTTTCAAATCTGTGTGTGATATTGTGAAACTGAACATCATAATTCTTACCATAAACCCATCTGATGTTGGGTTTTTATTCTTCTTTTCCATGCGTCATCGTAATCCTGTCCTTACAGGCCTGTACGCTCTAATTCCTCAGTGGAATTGGATGGATTGCACTTGCTTTGTGAACCCTTTGCGAGGAAAGAGAATCCATGTTGCTCATACAAGTAGGGCTTTCATGCAAAAGGAGAAAGCTTGCTGAATCCGAAGGCGGAATGCATTAACCATTGCTGGTGCTTCATCTCTGCGTTCGGCCTTTGTGAAATGTCCAGGAGAAAGCGTGCGTGCCATCGGCTCTCCTTCACTGCCACACCGATTTTGTGGCCTTTTCATGCTAAATAAAGCAAAGTGCCGAAACTAAGCTATTTCCGGGCACGGACGTGCCACGTGGGAATCGATCCAGGTAAGGCTCCGGCTCAGGCCACAATCTTTCGGCCATCGGGATCTCCTGTTCCCGCTGCAGCTGTCGTGGCCCTGACCTTGCTTCGCTTTGGCTCGAACGACGAGTCCCGAGGATGATGAAACGCTCCCAGAGCCCTGTGAGGCCTAGTGGCAGGTCACACCAGGCCTCTACGGCACCGCCCCTCCAGATGCACCATGTTGGAGCGCACGCTCGTTCAAACGACCTCATTCATCAACTGATCATTTGTAGCTCCTGCTTGGCAAGGTAGGATCACAGCTTTTTTCTGGTTCCCTCTCAAAAAAGGACAGATATCTCCTGTGCACCCCCATGGTTCCAATTTTCCCTTCACCAGGATCTATTTAATGGCATGCTGTTGGGATCTTCAGAAGGTCACTTCGAGCTGATCCGTGCGTACAAATGGTTGTATAGAGTCCAGTCTTCTCTTGCGTATGGCAGCTTAGCTGCTGGGGTAGCTATCATTTCTTGGAAGCACGACTGTCGCTGATGCAGTGCCTCTCTACCAGTATACACTGGTAGTCATTTCGCCGACCTCGGAAGGATGACAGGCTGAGTCAACCCCCTGGTGTATTAATTCAGCGGCCCAACAGGGCTTGAACTCAGGACCCTAGAATCCCAAGCCACCACTCTAACCATGAAACCAACACCAGGCTTGCAGAGTCCAATCAAAGAAGGGGACATTTGGTTTTTCGTTCTTCCCTGCCATCTCGACACACACAATATAAACCAGAATACAATGGTGCGTTCATTTTCGATTTGTCTATTGTGGATTAAATTTTGAAAATGCCACACTAATGTTCACCATCCCCGGTTAAAATCTGACACCATATGTTTGTTTATTATGCAAATGTGGTGGCATTTTTGAAATCCCATTCTTCCTTCTCCTTTTCTCCATTTGATGTTTCTCATTTTAAACTTCCCGGCCCTCTCCCCGTGCATACGTAATACGTAGTTGGTGCCTAATCTGCCAATCGGCATTGTGTGTGTTATTTAGACATTGAATTTTTTGAACCTGGCCATTCCTACCTGGCCTCTCGCTTTCAACTTCTGACCTCTGTTCCCCTTCACTCTTTCTCTCCCCTTGTAGATGTAATATATAGATTATCTATGGGGGAATGTAAGCAAGCCACCCAATAGTGTAAACCATTTTGGACTGCTATGCAGTTTCACACCAAGGTTTGAGTTGAGTTGTGTGCTGATTTAAGGTAAAACTTTCCCACTAAGATAAGTGATGAGCTTGAATTTATGCACCAGAAGTAATGAGCGACTCAAAAGTATTCTTCGAGTCGACCATACTGGGTGCGATTTAACCACTTGGTGTTCAACTAACCGGTGACCTTGTGCTGTGGTCCGTACACTGTTTCATTGACTGCCTCTTCCACTGCGCACACGATGCAACAGACCCTAGGATTTCAATGATTGATTTATGCTTGTGTGCCAGTTTTGAATGAAATTAACGTAGTCATTTTGATGATTCTTAATCGTATTCATTCCAGGCTTTTACAAATTCCTGGGTTTTACAAATATGCAATATCACGTGTGTGGCATGTAGATCCTGCCCAAGTCCTCCCCTCCTGCCCAAGTGCTTTTTCCAAGTCTAAGCTCTCATCAGTCTCTCTCTTTGTAAATGGTGGAAGGCTCAATGCTAGTGTAGTGAATGTTCCGTACCATATTAAGGTGGGCTAAACGGGATAACCAAGACTAGTCTCGATTTGAATGCTGAACCAGCTATAAACTGTCATCCTAGTGTTTCACAGTCAGGGTGATTCATCATTGTGTGTGTGTGTGTGTGTGTGTGTGTGTGTGTGTGTGTGTGTGTGTGTGTGTCTTCCTTCGGATGGACGTTAAACGGGCGTCCCGTTTGCCAGCATTCGTTGATGGACATTATAGGTCCCATGGTGTCCTTCACGATGAGTAGGCGAGCTATCGCCGTCACAATGGCCAAATTCCTGCCCAAAACAGTAGAGGGCATTGCATCAGCGGCACAGCCGTGCCTTCAGCCAATGATGCTACCCCATAGCCTTGTGCTACATACGAAAGAAGGAGACCGCATTAAGTCCTTCCCTCCCTAAAAGGCACTCCTTGGGTACACACTACACTAACAAGTCTCAAAAGATCCATAATGGTTCGCTGAATCTGGTGTAAATGATTTAACACATTCTTGATTACTCGTCAATAAGAGCTAATCCCATTATACAATACACCCTAACCATTTTATCAGGGATTTCCATCATGGGTTCTTGTATATTTGGTCTATCACTTTATGGTATAATGGGTGTAAAACTCCATTGTGATTGAAGGCACCTCGTAATGGTTTTTATATTATAACCTAAATTGAAGTTGTTATCCCTACGCTTAAAAAAAAACAAAAAAAACCCTGGGATATTGCAATCGGTTTTGCTTGTCTGCCTGTCCATCCGTCCGTCACGCTATCTCGTCCTAAATGGTTGTGCAGAGATTCAAAAAACGTGGTAGTTACGATCACGAAATGGCAAGAAGGTGTGAGAGCAGTAGAGCAGTATCATTTTTGGCCCTGCTCTCGGAGCTCTGGGGTGGGGTCAAAAGATCAAATACAGTACCACAAAATACCTCGTACACATTTAAAAACATTTTTCAATGAAACTGTGAATATGCAATCAACATTGGGGGACACATGAAATATGTAACGAGTTTTTTGGGGGGATTTGACTCTCAGTTCATGCCCCAGGGGTTGGGGACTTAGGGTCACAGGGGTCAAAATAGAAGATTTATTTCGCTCAAAATTTGACATTTGGTTATTCCTCGTGGAAATTCTTGCCATCTTTAAACTTTGCTTTGAGTGGGAAGCGTGGGGATTTGTAATGGTGCGTCATCAATTTCACTCTTAATATTTTAGCGAGAAGCTGCCAACTGGTGACAAAACTAATTTTGGTGGAATACTATATCAGCCTGATGGTCTTCCCACATGTTCCTAAATTACGATGTGGGAATACAGGATTAAATCTCGAATACCACATGTGTTCATCAGTTGTTACGCACGAAGCTCAAAGTCGGGTTAAGCAATTGGTGCACTCTGTCTATCTGTCACAGGATGATTCATCAACGAGTGCTGTCCCTCGGATGGACGTTAAAGTGGCATCCAGTCTGGTGGGATTCATTAGTGGACGTCAAAGATATCATGGTATCCTTCGCGAAGAGTAGACAAGCATTCGCCAGCACCATGGTCAAAAATTTCAAATAATTCCTGCCCTAACCTCGCATTTCCCTGTCCTAAGGGAACGAAGTTCAAAGGGGTCACGACGGCCCTGATATGTGCATGCGGGTTCGTAGTAGTATTTGTAGTCTGTCTGTCAGTCTATTTCTATGATCGATGAACTACTGAAATTCAATTTAGTTTTATATTTTGAACACTGCAGAACATGAATCGGAACACAAAGCACTACTTTGGCTCTGAATTTGGCAAAATTGTGCATCGTCTCGTCCCGATGCGCACAGCGCGATAAAGCAATTACTTCTGTCTGTCTGTCTGTCTGTCTGTCTAGCAGTCATGCAAAATTGAAAATCATTCCAAACAGGAAATTTAGTTTTTAGGGGCGTCATTAAAGCCACCAACAACTGGCATAGCTAACTAATTTCACGTGTTGTTAAATAAGGTGGTATAAAAGACAGTGTATCCCAAACGTATCAAGGCAGTAAACTTGCAATTCAATGTTTTTTTTTTTTTCTGCAGCCTTTAAAACTTTTATTATATTTCAATTGAATGATACATTTAAACACTGTAGAACACAAATCACCTTGTTTGCACTTCCAAAAACATTCAGATGAGCAGTATTTGGGCAAAAGTTTACATCATCTTGACCAATCAAATGTGTCGTGTGCTCTGAAGGTGGAGTGACAGCGAGATTGAGTGGTGCCAAGCAATGGAACCACAAAGCTAACTTAATCCAAAAACCTGTTTGTTTAGTGCGGATTTTTCTGAAAGGTCATTCCAAAATCGTCAGATTTTTCCCAGAAGAGTTGGCAGAAGGCTCAGCTATGGACTTTTCCGTTTGACCCATCGGCATCGTCTGGTTACCATCGCGCTTGTTATTCAAAGTTCATGAACAAAGTTGATATTCATCCTGCTTAGAAATGCAAAGCAAGTGTTGAAAAGACCCTTCCCCTCTCCTTTTTCTCAAGAATGTGCAGGGGAAGGTGTTCTATGAACTCTTTAGTTGACTAAGGTCTTTGTAATGTAGTTCTATTGGCTTGTCCTACATGTGATTTCAGGACAAGCACCCCCATAAAGTCTGAGATCAACGTTAAAAATAACCATATATGTATACATATATTTTTGAGGAAGTCGCTAAACTTCCGATGTCGTGATGCCATGGTAACTCCACAGGTTTAAAACAACACAAGTCCTCAAAAAAACTCCACCAAGATACAAACGTATAAACCGATAAAGTACATAATTGTCATCTGGAGAAGCCTGGTGTTGGCTTAAGATGTAAGGGTGCTACATTTCCCGTTGTTCAAGCCCCTTTTTCCCATTGAATTAACACCGGGGGGGGGGGGATTCTCATATGGATCTTCACCAAAATCGAATCCATCTGTCCGTTTCAGACACCCAAACTGTCCATCAAACTTCGTCCAAATCCATCAAGAACATTTTGAGATATCCTGCTCACAGACAGACAGACAGGGGTGAAAACATAACCGCCATCCACCAGGTAGTAAAGTTGGTGTTTAAAAATGTTGTTACTGGCCGGGGGTCAGCCGCCAACCGACCGCTCTGAACGGAAACGCAAGTCGAGTCGGCCCGACCGATCGCCCGGAATATAGATCGCCGCCCGGATAACTCCGAGCGACGGGTCCTTGTACAAGAACCGAAATACGCCAATCGGCAGATCACGTGGGGTAGGGTCGATTGCCAATCTTCAATTTACCTAAATACCCACGTGATCCAACTACCGGGGTATTCCACCCTCGACGGAACTCGTACGGAACAAACCGCCGAGGCGAGCTTGTCCGTGCGCGATTCCGAGCGGCGTAATCGCCGAGAACCGTCGGTCCAAATGTCCCCCTATTACGGCAAACCAACGGCTTTCTAACTCCCAACACACGAAATGTTCAGTCAATGAGGGAATGGACGCAACGAGCAGGTTTACATTCACACAAGGACATTTATTATAATGAAACGCGTATGCAATTAAATAAGGCAAAACATGTATGCAATTATGCAAGCAACAAAAGCACGACAAAAGAACTACAACCGTCTACTTATTATGTACAGCCATTTGCACTTAACAGCAGTTCCTACTTATTAGACGGGCCCACGGACGCGTGTGTGTGCGCGCGCACACACACACACACACACGAAATGGTGGCTGAGGCCTTTAATCACGAGTTCCATCTCGGAGGACAGGTGAGCTGAAACTCAGAGCTTGACTCAAACCTTTCCACCTCCTGTGGTCTTCAACTTGTCCGGACCCGGGCTCCAGCGAGAGCGAGCTGGATCCAATCGCCGCGATCCTTCCCGAGCTCCCGCGAATCCTCCCGCGCTTCTCAACACGTGCCGGTGAGACGAGGCGCCGATCCTTCCTGTTGATCGTCGCTTCCCCGAGGATCCAACTCCAAGAAGAGGCCGATGCGTCGCACCAAGCCGGGAAATAAAATGGAGAACAAAAAGCTCCAGGAACCAAGAAGAAGAGGAAGAAGCCTCCACTCGCAGCTCGAGCCGAACAACCGGCTCAAGTTCCTTCCAAAACAAAGCAGCAGCCGAAGCTCACTGAGCCAGCCGAAGCAAAAAGCTTCCGAAGGCCTCAAGCCAAGCAAGTCAAGCAGGACCCGATGGCCTGCTGAACGACTGCTCTCTCCGAAGCAAAAAAGCTTACCCCTCCCACGGGACTCAGCACACTAACTCTGCACACGGGACTCAGAACGGGACTCTTCACGAACTCTACCACGGGACTCCCACACAATCAAAGAAAGGGTTTCCTCTTTATCCTTTGCACCCCCTCCTCCGCACCCAGCGTGACTCATGCCCTCGTGATCCACCTCCCCCCCCCCCCCCGCTCAACCACGGGTGGGAGGGAGTTGTTGACATCACCGCAGGGTTCTTCTTCCTCTTCGCAGAAGAGGGGAGGGACGTCTCCATTGTTCGCTCCCGAACTATTAAATCGATCCGCAGCGCATCTAATCGATCTCTGAACATTTAAACAATGAAAGGTGAGCTCTCTAGGGAACATGCCCTTATCGACATAGCTGACTAAGGGAACCTGTATGTTGTGTGCAATTGAATTCCAAATTCGTAACAATATAAATACATTTTTTTTTAAAAAGCACAGAAACCAGGAACAAAACATTTTTTAAATGCAAAAGGATGATGTCAATGATTTTAAATGATGGAATGCCAAAAAGTATGAAAACAAGTTAGGGATGGTCACAATAATTCATGTGAAACCATGATCCCTACATATTTCTTTTAACATTGCTGCTCACAGATCATGCAGCTTCAGCCGAATGGGACGTGATTTGTTCCTCACTGCTCCATCAGGTTGAGGTCTAAAACAGTTTTAAACCGATTAGGTTTGCATCGTCACAAGAAAACTATTATGTAGTATGTCCTCCTGATGAGTTCATAAGAGCGAAGCCATGGTCGGTGGTTTCACTGTACTTTACTTGTGACCTTTAAAATATACTCGAGTGTGCACTGCTGAAGTGATCTGATTTGGAGACAAAGCGGTACATTTGCACACCTTGCGTTTAATGTCGTGTTGCATTTATTGGGTTGGAAGGGCCCTATTTCAGAGTATATATATTTATATATATATATATATATATATACTCTGATATATATATATATATATATATATATATATGTATATATACTCTGATATATATATATATATATATATATAATCTGATATATATATATATATACTCTGATTTTATATATATATATATATATATATATATATATATATATATATATATATATATATATATACTCTGATTTTATATATATATATATATATATATATATATATACATATACACACACACAAGTACGTGCCCGTACGTGCAAAAAATTAAAAAAAAAAAACTTTCAAACCGCGTGCCAGAAACAACAACCACACAAGCCGTTCCTTCGCTCTCGCGTGGCCGTATGTGTGTGGCAGTACGTGCGTGTCCATACGTGCGTGGTCATACGTGCAAAAAATAAAAATAAAAAAAACTTTTAAACAAACACACAGGCCGTTCCTTCGCTCTCGTAAACGACGACTGGATTGGGGCATTGTGTTTATCTATAAATGCGCATAAGAAATTGAGAAATTATTAGAATACAGTAAGTCATCACTATCCGGAAGTGGTGCGTGCCCATACAGAATGTTCACATGCATTCCACTAATTATTGCTTGCATTGAAGTCACAACTGCTGTGATACTAACACACACAGAGTTAATTGAAATCAAGTTTACCTCCCTGTCTTTGCTGGCCATGACATTCACTGCCATTGACTATTGCCACTCCTACGCCATGGTAATAAGGCGCCCTTTCCCCATCGGCCATGCCTACGCAGCAACATGTCCTGTCATTGGTTTGGTAAATAAATGGCCGCAGCAACGTGTACTGTCATTGGTAACTGAGGCGCCCTTTCCCCATCGGCCACGCCGACGAGCAACGTGTTCTGTCATTGGTTTGGTAAATAAATGGCCATAACTTGGGAAGCACTTGTCCAATTAATATCAAACCTTGAAAAGGCACATACTCAGGTCCCCAGTAATATACCTGGCAAGTTTCAATTAGATCGGACCAGTCGTTGTCGAGAAACAGCGGTCACACACACACACACACACACACACACACACACACACACACACACACACACACACACACACACACACACACACACACACACACACACACACACACACACACACTGCTGGAATTATGGATAGATATTTACGTATATATTTATGTATATGTACATGTGTGTGTATCTGTATATGTATAGGTACGTGTGTGTATATATGTATGTGGGTATGCAAATATATATATATATATATATATATATATATATATGTATATATGTATATATATGTATATATGTATATATATGTATATATGTATATATATATATATATATATATATGTATATATGTATATATGTATATATATATATATATATATATATATATGTATATATGTATATATATATATATATATATATATATATATATATATATATATATATATATATATATATATATATATATGTATATATATATATATATATATGTATATATATATATATATATATATATATATATGTATATATATATATATGTATATATATATATATATATATATATATATATATATATATGTATATATATATATATATATATATATATATATATATATATGTATATATATATATATATATATATATATATATATATATATATATATATGTATATATATATATATATGTATATATATATATATGTATATATATATATATATGTATATATATATATGTATATATATATATATATATATATATATGTATATATATATATATGTATATATATATATATGTATATATATGTATATATATATATATATATATGTATATATATATATATATATATATGTATATATATATATATGTATATATATATATATATATATATATATATATATATATATA
This sequence comes from Eptatretus burgeri, assembly GCF_056783735.1. Classification (NCBI taxonomy): domain Eukaryota; kingdom Metazoa; phylum Chordata; class Myxini; order Myxiniformes; family Myxinidae; genus Eptatretus; species Eptatretus burgeri. The sequence continues at coordinate 80,058,450 of NC_140963.1, read as the reverse complement.
TATATATATATATATATATATATATATATATATATATATATATGTATATATGTATATATATGTATATATATATATATATATATATATATATATATATATATATGTATATATATGTATATATATGTATATATATGTATATATATGTATATATATGTATATATATATATATATATATATATATATATATATGTATATATATATATATATATGTATATATATATATATATATATATATATATGTATATATATATATATATGTATATATATATATATATATATATATGTATATATATGTATATATATGTATATATGTATATATATTGTTGAGGATTCAGCGGTGGCGAGATTCGCACCCGACTCTTAATAGCCAAATGTTACAGATTCGGCACCACCCTTACCACCGCCGTCTCCGGGGTTATACCGCCGTCTGGTTCGGCACAATTCTCGGGTTACGCGTCTCGAACCAAGATACCAAAATACACCTGTACCTTGCCAGATGGGGGAATATACCCCGGTTACAGACTGGTTTTGTCAGAGACCGAGCGGAGTCTACCAGTCGGTAACCATTTTCCTTTTATATCCAAATCGAGCGAATTGTTTCTCACCGCGGCACGAACAAACCCAAAGTGGCAACTTCATACGAATCAGTCAGATTTATTGGGGACATCGGGGAAGACGACACAAGCAACACATTCATGACAATGTTATAATTAATCTATAACCCGTTCTTAACTAGGGAGCTACGGATTACGGGTTTCGAAGGGGACCCTAACGGGATAAGCCTTAAACAACATGCAAACAAGACATGGACAGCATGCAGACAAGACAGAGTACTTGGTGATGTTTCATGGACGAGAGGAAAGTGTCAAAACCATGAATGTGGCTCGTGACAAGCGGATATCTACGGATTCGAGCCCCAAGCTCGAGCATGCCGCGTGGCAAAAATGGAGCTCGTCCTCCTTCGTCGCACCGCCCACGCACGCGGCCTCCACGCGTTCTGACCATGCGTAAGGTTGACGGCACAAGATGGTCAGATCGATGGTGGGTTTCAGCTGGTTTCGCACAAGGTCCAGCATACAAGTCCAGGCCTGGCCTGTTCACCAGGCCTCCTTCACGAAGCAGATCGCAAACAGACACAGCCGTCCCCTACACAGCAGATTACGACCCCCTCTAGTTGTCTCTCATCCAGCCGAGGGCAGACAGACCTCATGCAGTCCTTTCCCTGCCTTTCCTTCGGCCCTGGCTCGCTTCTCCAGGCCACAGAAGGCAGACCCGGCACGCCCAGGTTCAGTTTCCCTCTCTCCTGATCGCACCACTGGCTTTCCTTTTTCCGCTCGCCTCAAAGCCCGAGCACGCCTGAAAGCTGACTGCAGTTTTTACTTCTCCAGTTTCACTTCCTCTTTTCGGCGCTCTCCTCTTTTTGGCCACTCCCCCTCTCAGCGCTGGACAGGGACTATTGTCCGGAGAGAGGAAGGAAGAAGAAGAACCTCTCGGTCCACCACCACTGCACAAACAAATAACAGCCTGTGACACCTCCTGACACACATGTAATGTCAAATTACCAAACATCCTGGCTAAACATGCATTTAATGGGGGACCTGGGCTAATCCTATACTTAGTAGCATACCACGGGCCATTTCCGCAACAATATCGATAAATATGTAGATAAATATATATATATATATATATATATATATATGTATGTATATATATATATATATATATATATATATATATATATATATATATATATATATATGTATATGTTTATATTTCCACGAGGTGTGTTCAAAAAGTATCCGACCTTTGTTCATAAAAAATACTCGTATCCAGATACAACAAACTTACACTAATCTCCTTCAAAGTTGTCCCCTTGGGCTGCCACACACTTCTCCCAACGGTTCTGCCACTGTCTGAAGCAGCGCTGGAACACCTTTTTTGGGATGGCACACAGCTGGTCCGTCGAATTCCGCATGAGGTCTTCTCTGGACTGAAATATGGTTCCTTTCAGCAGCATTTTCAGCTTAGAGAAAAGCCAGAAGTCACACTGAGCCATGTCGGGAGAGTATAGAGCCTGACGAAGCACAGGTGTGTTGTGTTTGGCCAGGAAACTCTGTATCAAATGTGAAGAATGGGCGGTGATTATCGTGATGGAGCTGCCAATTGACCGCTTCCCACAGGTCCGGCCGTTTGCGTCGCACAGCATCACGAAGGTGAAGCAGTACCTCTTGGTAGTACTCTTTGGTGATGGTTGTGCCGTGTGGTGCGTACTCGTAATGAACCACGTCACTGGAGTCAAAGAAGACGGTCAGCATGACTGACATTGCGGCGGACCTTCCTTGCTTTTTTTGGCCTCGGGGATGTTGGATGCTTCCATTGTGATGACTGGAACTTGGTTTCTGGGTCGTACCCATAAACCAGGTCTCATCGCCAGTGATCACTGTGTAGAAGAAGTTGCGATCGCTGTTCACAGTCTCCAGCATGTCCTGTGCGATCTCCAAATGCTGTTGCTTCTGCTCGATCGTTAGCAGCTTTGGCACGAACTTCGCTGAGATTCTCCTTAAGCCCAAATCCTCAGTCACAATGGAATGAACGGATCCAATGCTGACGCCCGCCTCGTCTGCAAGTTCTCTGATCGGGATTCGACGATCCTGCATCAGCAGGGTCCTCACTTGGTCAATGACGATCTCATTTCGGAATGTTGAGGGCCTACCAGAACGTGCTTCACTTTCCACTGATGTGCGACCATCTTTGAAGCGGTTGTACCACTCTTTTATCTGTGTGGTGCCCATTGCCTGTTCCCGAAGGCCTGTTGAATCTTGCGGATCGTTTCCACTTGGGAATCGCCAAGCTTTATACAAAATTTGACGCAATAGCGTTGTTCAAGTTTTTCCGCCCATCGCATTTTGAGTGAGGAACACCCAAAATGCCCATCGCATTTTGAAGCGAATTAATTGAAAAAGTTACATTCCAACATTAATCCATTGGTCCATGTTATCGGCTGTGTTTGGAACCTGATGGTCGGCAGTTTGAACATTTGTAAACATGAATTTATACACTCATACATTTAACCATTAATCTTGTTTCTAAGTCAATAAACAATGCATTTATTATCATTTAAAGAGTGAGTACATTTTTTTTTTGGTACACCCTGAATATATATATATATATATATATATATATATATATATATATATATATATATATATATATATATATATATATATATATATATATATATATATATATATATATTATCCCTGTGTCGAAAGAGGCGACCACGGTTGCGTCAGGAAGGGCATCCGGCATAAAACATGTGCCAAATCACTATGCGGATCATACGGATGATCTGCTGTGGCGACCCCTAACGGGAGCAGCCGAAAGAAGAAGAAAAAATATATATATATATATATATATATATATATATTTTTCTTTAAATATATATATATATATATATATATATATATATATATATATATATATATATATATTGTTACGGCTGTGGAAATTCGCATTACACCATGAAAGGCCCGTAGGTGAGATATCTCTAAGTACATGTGTAGTTAGCCCCAAATCCGTTGTCTAGAGGGAATTTATGTGATCCATTCGGGCTGCGACGCTTTGCAAAAGCCGTTTTTCTGTTCTATCTTTATTTTGAACCAACCACGTCTCAACCGCCATCACACAACAACCACCTTAACCACCATCGTCACCATCGTCACTTAGCCAGCCATCGTCACCAACTACAACCACGCTCCAACCCTCAGACAACAACAACAATGCCAACAGCCACGACCTTTACCTTCACAACTCAATCCCGCAAACATCGCATCACCGTTATTCCCAAACGGCACCATAACCATCAAACCACCACCGATAAACCCTCCACCACCCTCACCTCTCTCCTTCTACGGCCATTCCCGCACCACCTGTGAACACTGAGCATCGGGCTGTATTGGGCTCGTTTAGCGATACGCACCGAGCCGCGAGCGCAAATAGTGGCCTTTCCAAGGGAGAATTCGGATCAAGAACGCTACACGCCCACTTCTGATCCATCCAATTTGCAAGCGCGGAGCGGCTTGGCCCCGCCTCCAGGTGCGTCTGTGTGAAATCGATATATGCAAATTCTAGGATCAGGGGAGGTTCACGCCCACTTTCCTCCGTCCAATTGGCGAGCGTGGCTCCGCCCCGAGGTCATCCTGATCCGGATATTTGCATATTGTTTTCTCCTGCCAGCCTATAAAACGGCGAGCGCAAGGCGAATCGTGGGAGAGTGTGGCAGTAGCAGTGTGTGTCGGCAGGGCAGAGTGAGTCGAGTCATCGGTGTGGCGAAGTCATCGGTGTGGCATCGAGTTGGGTTCTGCAGTCGGCTGAGGAGGGTTGCGGGAAGAGGCAAAGGAGCTCGGGTCCGAGGCGAGAAGGTCGGCGACGAGGTCGCGGTGTGAGATCGCTCGTCGCGGGACCCAAGCCAGCCAGCCATTCTCCTCCCCCAGGGCATCAACAATTCCCCCTTTCCCCCGCGCTGAGATAGTGCAAAAGGGGGCCCCGTTCCCACCCCACTCCAAACGTCATGCCAACGAAACCCGCCAAGGAGCACGGAGTCAGGGCACAGCCACGCGGCCACATCTGCGGCTCGTACGCCAACGCGTCACGAGGACGCAGGTAGGACCCCCCCCTCCCCCCGGTCTCGCGGACCTGGCCGCTCCTCCAGGTCACGCGCACATATTGGCCTCCAGGCCTGTCTGACCCCTTGTCTATGAGGGTGGCTTCTTTCCTTTGCTTTTGAGTAAATGTGTGTTGGCGCCGTCTGTAAAGTAGAACTGTTTAAGTGTTGCCGTGTGTACGCGTATTCGGTAGTAACTCTGCGTCATTGTTTCTTTTGTTTTAACTGCTATATGTGCATTTTGACTGTTTGGCTGTATATGTGTGCTTTCCGTGTGTCACGTAATAAATGTGCATTGTGTGAACTGTTTTCCCGTTTCGCTTCGTCTTTTCTTTATTGACCCTCCATCCTGCTTCACGTAAAGGGTTCGTAGTGGGCTTAATACGCCCGGTAATTAATCTGAACTGTCCAGGTCGGTGATAACACCGCTCGGTTATCCCGATAGCACGGAACGGGCCGCCCAAGCGGCCTGTGTCCGGAGTCGACTTGCGGCGAGGTGCGATCGCCCGGTCGACCATTCGCGCAGGTACTTAGGTCGATCAAATTTGGCGAGCGACCCTATCCTGCACGGGTGGGCAATTGGCACGATCGTGGTGAGGTTAAACCCCCACCCGTGACTTGCTCCTGGCGTTTGTCTGAGAGGGTCACAACTGAATTGTCCGTCCGGTGGGTGACGTGCCGCGATCCAAGTTACGTGGCCGTCATCACACCGGCGGGCGCGAATTCGCAACAATATATATATATATATATATATATATATATATATATATATATATATATATATATATATATATATATATGTTTGTGTGTGTTTGTGTATATATGTATGTATGTATATAGCTATATGTATAATGTATATACTGTATGTATATATATATATATATATATATATATATTCATATATATTGTAACGAATTTGGGAATTCGATTGCACACAACATTCAGGTTCCTTTAGTCAGCTATGTCGATAAGTGCTTGTTCCCTCGATAGCTCACTTTCCATTGTTTAAATGTTCAGAAATCGATTAGATGCACTGCGGATCGATTAAATAGTTAGGGAACGAACAATGGAGACATCCCTCCCCCTCTTCTGCGAAGAGCAAGAAGAACCCTGCAGTCCCGTGACTCATGAATGATGTCAACAACTCCCTCCCACCCGTGGCTGAGCGGCAGGATGGAGCACGAGGGCATGAGTCATGAGTCATGAGTCACGCCGGGAGCGGGGGGGAGGGCGGAAGAGGATGAGGAAGAGATCTTTTCTTTTGTTCAGGGGCAGAGTTGGAGAAAGGAGTAGAGAGTAGTCGTTCAGCAGACCGTCGGGTCCTGCTTGGCTTGCGTTAGGGTTGAGGCCTGCGGAAGCTTTTTGCTTCGGCTGGCTCAGTTAGCTTCGGCTGAGGCCTGGCTCGGGAGGAGGCTTTTTGCTTTGATGGTTCCGTGAGCTTCGGCTTCTGCTTGGCTCGGGAGAGCTTTTTGCTTCAAGCTGCCCTGTTTGGAAGGAAGTTTAGCCGGTCGCTCAGCTTGAGATGCAAGTGGTGGCTTCTTCTTCTTGGTTTGTGGAGCTCTTTGTTCTCCATTTTGGTTCCCGGCTTGGTGCGACTCATCGACCTCTTCGTGGAGGTGGTTCCTCGGGGAAGCGACGCATCGACGGGAAGGTTCGGCGCCTCGTCTCACCAGCACGTGTTGAGAAGCGCGGGAGGATTCGCGGGAGCTCGGGAAGGATCGTTGCTCGGCAATTGGATCCAGCTCGCTCTCGCTGGAACCCGGGTCCGAACAACTTGAAGACCACACGAGGTGGAGAGGTTCGAGATAGGTTCTGAGTTTCAACTCACCTGTCCTCCGAGCTGGAGCTCGTTATGAAAGGCCTCTGCCACCATTTTGTGTGTGTGTGTGTGTGTGTGTGTGTGTGTGTGTGTGTGTGTGTGTGTGTGTGTGTGTGTGTGTGTGTGTGTGTGTGTGTGTGTGTGTGTGTGTGTGTGTGTGTGTGTGTGTGTGTGTGTGTGTGTGTGTGTGTGTCCGTGGGCCCGTCTAATAAGTAGGAACTGCTGTTAAGTGCAAGTGACTTGACTCCACATAATAAGTAAACGGTTGTAGTTCTTTTGTCGTGCTTTTGTTGCTTGTATAATTGCATACGTGTTTTTCCTTGTTTATTTGCATACGTGCTTTATTATAATAAATGTCCTTGTGTGAATGTAAACCTGTTCGTTGCGTCCATTCCTTCATTGAACTGCCCCATCTTGCACTCGGAATATAGTTGGTTTTAGATAAAATATAAATAGCCGATAAATAGAATCGGGTCCGGTGAGGTCTGGCGATAATACCCGCTCGGTTATCCCAGAACGGAATGGACCGCTTAAGCGGTTCGTTTCCAAGCAGCCCTTTGCTGAGGTACGGTCCCTCGGTAGGTTACCCGCGCGGGTACTTAGGTATATCGATATTCGGCGATTGGCCCTATTTCACGCGGGTAGAATACGGACTGGGCCGTGGTAGGATTAAAAACCCACCCGTGACTGGTTTCTGGCGTTGTTCCGGAAAGTCACGACTGGATTGTCTGTTCGGTGGGCGAAGCGACCTCTCTTGGTTAGACGCGGTCGTTCGCACGCCGACGGGCGGGAATCTACAACAATATATATATATACATACCTATACCTATCCATATACCTATCCATATACCTATATATATATATATATATATATATATATATATATATATATATATATATATATATATATATATATATACATATATATATATCATATGTTGTTGCTCGTCTTTCAGCTGCTCCCGTTAGGGGTCGCCACAGCGGATTATCCGTTATGATCCGCATACTGATTTGGCATAGGTTTTACGCCGGATGCTCTTCCTGACGCAACCCTGGTCGCCTCTTATAAGGATTGGGTTTCGCCATGATTTCGGGCTGCCCTACAACATCTCAGAGCATGGCCCAGCGCAGAGCTCCCATCCTCAAGCGATCCTCCAACCCAAGCCTCTGAGTAGCCGGATTACAGGCGCACGCCACTACGCCCGGTACATGTATATGTGTATGTGTGTATATATATATATATATATATATATATATATATATATATATATATATATATATATATATATATATATATATATATATTGTTATGGTTGTGGAAATTCACAGAACACCATATAGGTCTTTAGATCAGTTATGTCGATAAGTCTGTGTTCAGATAGATTTCCCCACCGATGTTGAATGGGCAATTATTCGTGTACCGGGCTGTGAATCTTCAGTTTGCCGTTTTTCTTTTACTCTCTTTATTTTGGACCAACTGCTTCACAACAACCACCTCCACCACCAACATCGCTCTCATCAACCGCTTCACAACAACCACCTCCACCACCAACATCGCTCTCATCAACCATCTCCACAACGACTACCACGACATCCCCTCACAACCTACGCAACAACGAACAGCAATGCCTCACCGTCATCTCCATTGTGCCGCCATCTTTGCGCCAGCGACGGCGATTTCACCCACGTCCGCTCTCTCCGAGCTTCGCATCGAAATCGGATCAAAAGATCGAAATGGGCGGAGCCAGCGGCGGTTTAGAGGTGAAGGATCGGAGATCAAAACCTCGCCTCACGGACCCAATTTTTGGGCGTGCAGAGACGCCAAGCGGGCAGTTGTGAGGAGTTGTGTGGAGCCACGTTGGGAGCTGGATCAGTCTGGAGTCTGCAGTCGGTTAGGAGCTGGAGAGAGAGGAGGAGACGGGAGCCTGGAGCGCAGCCTGCCAAGCCGAACTGTGGGTTGTTGGGGAGAGGCCGGAGAGGAGTCACCAACCAGCGGCATAACGGTCCGAAGTGATCGGGCCCCGGGACATTCCAAATGACGCTGAGGAATGGACGGGCTCTTAAGAGAGCATCAACTCTCAGAGAGCAAAGGCCCGTTCCTTCCTCTGAGGCATTGTCGACTCGGCCCGATCGACCGAGCCGCACGAGGGGCAAAATAAATTTCAATCCATTTTTAATACGAGATCCATTTAATATACGATTTATATATTATATATTAAATTCAATCCATTTAATATACGAGACCACCCTGCCCCTCCTAGTTGTCTTCCCGTGTGTGAGTCTGATGGGTACTCTGTCGTGTTATCCGGTGGCTCAGGAGTAGGTTAAGTTAAGTCTGCGACTTGTGCATTTTCTTTTATTTTTGTAAATACACACATTGATTGCTTTTTATTGCATTTCCTCTTTGACTGGCCCGGTTGCACTTTGACCCCATTAAAGCCCTTGAGGTCCCTTCCCTCCTTCCCCATACCTCACATTGCTTGCTGTAAATAAATTGCCTTGTTCACATTTTCCTTTCAAACTGCACGTGGTTGTCCTTTCTTCCATTAACCCAGTGCTGTCTGCACCTAGGTAGTCGGGGAGGAAGGAGCTCCTCAACTAATGGGCTTGTTTAGTCTGGCTTTGTGCTCGCAGTAAGCTTGGCCGCCTTAATCAAGATCCAATGAAGCTAAACGTAGCACAACCGCTGAGGGTGTGGTTCCCTAATGAGGAGACTGTGTGTACCACAGTTAAACGAGTCAGATGGAGGACACTGGGTCACGTAGTTAAATTGTTGGCGTTCGCGGTCGATTAGCGACCCGCCGCGACACGGATTAATTTGTGTGCGATGGCCTCGATTCCCACAACAACATTTACGCTGTAAAAAATTCTAAAAACACGTTTTCACTTTGTCATTATGGGGTATTTTTTGTGGATCGGTGACAAAAAATTAAATTTTAATACATTTTAAATTCAGGCTGGAACACTACAAAATGTGAAAAAGTCAAGGGGTGTGAATACTTTCTGAAGGCACTGTAGATATATAACAAGTCTGAAGACGATGATGGTTCACGAGCGGTATTTGACGATGTAGATTGTTTCAGGAGTCAAGGATGAGACAATGCGATAATGTTTGACCAAGTATGAAAATGATCAACATGATGTGGTACGAGTGACAGGTTATTAGCTGCAAAATGTCGAAAACCCGGTTTGATTCCACAACTTTGAAAATTTGACCTTTGTGACCTTTAAAGGTCAAAGGTCAAGGATTATGACCTTTGGTGCAAAACTTCCTCTGGAACATTCCAGGAACCATATAACGTCATATAGGCTATATGGCATTTCGCACTCCTCGGATTATCCATACTTTGATGAAATCAGCGTAAAAACAAACTTGAAGGGGGCACCACGGGCAAGGTGTTCGAGATGGAGCAAAATGGTTTCAAGACTTTAGGTGGGGAATGACCTCAATATTATGCATAAAAAATATTCTCATCCTAGCTCTCAAAGTTTGGGCGGTCATATGATTTTTATGTCAAAATTCGAAACTTTCTAAGTTCGTGACCTTATCACCTTGACCTTGTGACGTTGACCTTGGGATGAAAATGAAAAATCGAGCTCCGTGGGGCTATGCAGGTGCCATTGGGCTAACCAAATACCAAAAACCCCTGCCAGATTCAACATACCCCTCGGAGAAGATGCAAATTGAAATCGGCTACCCCCTAAAAACACAATTCGCAATTTTCTAAGTTCGTGACCTTGTGACCTTGACCTTGGGATGAAAATGAAAAATCGATCTCCGTGGGGCTATGCAGGTGCCATTGGGCTAACCAAATACCGAAACCCCTGTCAGATTCGACAAACCCCCAAGGAGAAGATGCAAATTGAAATTGGCTACCCCCGAAAAACACGTTTTTTGGGCGTGGCTCCGCCCATAATGGGCGCACCACGCCCATTCTCAGGAAAACACAACTAGATCATGATATAAACCTCCCACCAAAATTTTGTCAGGGTCGGATCAAAACCCACGGAGCTATGCTCGGGACAGACAGAGAGACAGACAGACCTACAGACCTACAGACAATAACGAATATAGTGATCACTTATTTTTTTCGTGAAAATATTTTTCGTGAACCAATTAATCAGTCATTGTATATTATATGGAAGTGTTCCTTCATTCTCATTGCACCAACTTGGTGAGGGAGGATGGAGGGAGGTGCAAGAAGTGTAGCAGGGTAAAGCGACTTTCAGGCCACTCTGTGGATTGCAAGCACAAGTTGCGGTGCATCCGAGTGCATACACAATATGTTTGATGAAGTTGATTGTGATGTAAGCTCCATTATGTTGGATCATGTGACACGCCCGTGAGCAGAGTGAGTCTGCACCGGTCGACTTTCATTCGCAGATATTTGTGTTTATGGACTTTTTCCGACGGTTTTGTGATTTTTAGGTCATCTCTACCGAGATGACCGAGATGATCTAATAAAGCCGGACCAAATGTCCGTCCGTCCGTCCGTCAACAATTTTTCTTTCCGATCTTGATGACACTTAGTATGTGGGTAGAGGTCGATGAGTGTTGCACAACGATATAACTTTTGTGCAGGTTCAAGGTCAAGGACGAGGTCACGAGGTCACGTAAGTTATAAAAATCGCCATTTTCAAAACCTTTCTAGTCTGCCATTCTACAAGATATTCGGCAACTGTTTATTGATTATGATGGTAAAAAATATTATCTTGTATCTAACTGGACAGATTTTTGAATTTCCGTCTCGTTTGGCCGCCGCGTAACCTGGAAGATGGTCCAAAACACCTCCCGGTACAAAGAAGACTTTTTACTTCTGATCTTGATGAAATTTGGTATGTGGGTAGAGGTCGATGAGTGATACCCAACGACATATTTTTCCCCGGATTCGAGGTCAGGGTCAAGGTCACGAGGTCACTAAAGTTGTGAACGTCGCCATTTTCAAAAGCTATCTAGTCTGTCATTTTAGGAGATATTTGGCAACGGTTCATCGATTATGATAGTAAAAAACATTATAGAGATGACCGTCACCCCCACACAGGGGTAATTTGTTTAACTGTGATATTGGCTTTGAGTTGCATCAGTTTGTGAAATTTCAGCTTCCGAGCCTACCTGCAAGGTACTAAACATTTATATCAGTTAATGGGTCACTGTTTATAAAGAGCTTTATATTTTCGATTTCGCAGATAGGAGTTTACCTTTCATATTATCACACATGTCATGTCTCCAATAGATCATGTGTGTGTGCAATGCGGATCGCGCAATGCTTGACATGAAACGTGAATCTTTCACATGTTAGAAGGAATGCTATGGTGTGTGGTGGAAATCCCGTTGTGAGTCTCGTTGATACAGACCTGTACCATTAATTTCAGGGTTTTTTTTTTTCTCCAATAGTACAGTTGCCGTTAGCCACGAGGGGCTCCTGCAAGCTCTCACATAGCATGTTGGCTTTGCAAGAAGCACTTTGGGCACTGAGTGATGTGGCTGGAAGGTTTCTGTGCATGCGTTGCTCGGGCCTGCGTGGTCTCTTGGGCGGTCATTAATGGTGCCTTTCGGACAGACCTAATTTGTAACGCGCCACCCCAGCACTCGTTAATAACGGTGGCAGCGGGCGAGCGAGACTGAGACACTGCTAAATGATTCACCGATTCCCACCGAAATTCCCTCCAATCCCCATCGCATGTGTGATGCTCCCCCAGTCGGATGAGGGGTGTTGACACTTTTTGTGCCATTGTGGGTCTGCAAAGTCGTCCTTCTAAAGAATCTAGCCAAAGCGTGATGAGAGCCGGAAGGACCCACGTTGGGTGTTTCTAACGAATTTATGATGTCATAACCTGCACGTCATTGCATTTATGAACACCCTGTTCAATCGGCCATTTAAATGGCAGGGATTCACAGCCCAGCTGTTCCGCCATTACTGCCAATCTCCAGTACCCAAGGTGGACAGAGGTTATGTATTCACCCCTGTTTGTCTGTGAGCAGGATGTCTCAAAATATTATGGACGGATTTGGACGAAACTTCGTGGACAGGTTGGGTGTCTGACAAGGACGAAATGATTAGATTTTGGTGAAGATCCGAATTCGGCATTTGAAATTTTTTTTTGGTGATTATTCACTATTTAAGAGTGACTTTTAAATGATTCTTCACCATTGAGAGTTAGTTCCAAAAACTATGTATAGCATGATATTTCAACAAGTTGTGGATGAGTTATGCCAAAATTTGGTGGATGACTTGGTTAAAGTGACAATAACGAACCGATTCGATTTTGGTTAAGGTCCGGATTCAGATGCGACCTATCAGTGGGATACAAAATGTAAACTGTTCAGCCTGGCGGAGGTATGTGCTCCACAGAGTGCCGTTCTAGTTCCTTCTTCTAAGAGCAAAAGGGTAAACGTTTTCAATTTACATTGCAAGGACTACATTTAATACTTCAATTTGTGAAATACACTATACTCTAAAGTCTAATCCATCTGTGATTTGGATAATTACTGTAAACCAGCAAAGAACTCGTCCATAAACCCCCAGAATTTTGGATGGGTTAATTCCTCCAGAATTTCGGACAAGCTTTTCCACCCAGAATTGGCATATTTTGCTATAACTTGCAATACTCCCTCCCACCAGAAGAGGCGCAATGCCATACATATTTACATAAGAGAATTGAGGTCCTCCCCCCACCCTGAATCCCTGGGACTATTATTTATTTTTATTCCTCCTCAGACATTGCCGTGCACACTCCAAGTACAACCACCAGTTTTCAACTTGTTCCGTTCAGCTGTTCAGGAGTGCACAGAAGCCAAAGAACCAAACGCACTTATTGAATTTTACTCTGATTTGTACTTTTGTGCAACCATGGATAAAAAGAGACAATAAATATCATTTACATCTCTCTGTACAACGTTTCAGCATTCTGCTCTGAGTGTGGCACATGCCCAATTCGCAGCACCTTTCACAGGTATGGTAAGAACATGTTAAAATGGTGGCAGTCTGATTGAGTTGCAATTCGACCATTGCCTACAGTTCAGTCCCATTTGTTGGCAGATCTTCAAAAGCAAAGGAATCTGTTCTCTCCAAAACCCTGAAATTTGCATGTTTGTAATCTCATCCTCCCCCAAATTGTGTTATTACTATTTCCACTCTACCCCATTTTTCGCTTGACTAAAATTTTTGCCAGTTTTGCAATTTATACTTATTTTCCGAGGCTGTACAATTATTATGTTATCACATTGTGTTATCAGGTTATCCACATTGCTATTGAAGCCCCATTCCCATTTTCATTGTTCTGTTATAAATGCACTTTCTCATAGCTTCACATTATTTGGTCCTTTGCACACTCATGGGAGGAATTCCTGTGGCTTGGCGTTGTGGAATAATGTACAGAAAACATTCCTCCTTCAGGTGGTACAAATTCCTTATGACCCGAACACGATCATCCACATTCCAATTCGTTCTTCAAAGATTGCGCCACGCTTCACTATTTGTCCCCTCCTCTGGCATCCTGGTGGGCCGAGTTACATAGATGGTTATGTGGGGAAAACGGATCGGGTCTTTGCTGCTGTCGAGTGTTTTTTTTCACTCCATGTTCTCTCGCTCCACATGTCCTCTCGCTCCACATGTCCTTTCGCTCCACCTGTCCTTTCGCTTCACCTGTCCTTTCACTCCACATGTCCTCTCGCTCCACCTGTCCTTTCGCTTCACCTGTCCTTTCACTCCACATGTCCTCTCACTCCACCTGTCCTTTCGCTCCACCTGTCCTTTCGCTCCACGTGTCCTTTCGCTCCACGTGTCCTTTCGCTCCACGTGTCCTTTCGCTCCACGTGTCCTTTCGCTCCACGTGTCCTTTCGCTCCACGTGTCCTTTCGCTCCACGTGTCCTTTCGCTCCACCTGTCCTTTCGCTCCACCTGTCCTTTCGCTCCACATGTACTCTCGCTCCATGCCCTCTTGTTCCACATGCCCTCTCATTCCACACATGTCCTCATTGTTGACATGATAAATAATTGTTCCTTCATGTTGCAAGATGGACAAGGAAGAAATGCAGTGAATCACTCACTCTCTTAAACCAATAATCTTCAGACATGACCAGATCCGGGCATCCAATAAGATGATTCAGTTGCAGTTTCCCAACCAGAAATCAGTGATTTTCCTTTAGGATTGATCGTCCTTAAACTATAACCTGGAAGACCTGCTGCATGCTGTACAATGAATCATGATTGTACTATTTCTTTGCATAGCCAATTTTTCACTTTATTTTATTAATTTAATCTGGTACCAGAATATAAAATGAGCTCACGCACATCATCGCAAGGTCTAAAAGTTACTAATACAGAAAACAATGTCGTCTTGAGCCCTGTTTTCACAAATCGATTTAATGACACTAACGCTGTGCAAGGAGCGATGAATCTCGTGATGAAGTGGAAACAGTGATGAAGTGGAGTTTTCAATGTAAGATGCGCATGGAAAATGATGTCAACTGGGTTAAATAAAATAAATAAATGTGTTTCCTTCCATGGAACTTCAACATAGGAAGAGGCCATTCAGCCCATCAAAGCCGAGGCTGTTATTACCAACTTATAGTTGTTTTTCCCATGCTTTATACTTTAAAATCCTGAGCATCGAGCATGGAAACAGCATGTACCATTTTTAAAGTCGGGTATGAATTTGGCCATGGTTTGTTTGAATCGGTGACCTCCCAGACTCAGAGCAGATACTCTTAAGTAGACCATAAAAATCATTCCTTTAAACCAACAACCTCATCTCAGATCGCCAATTTGTATTCAGACCAGGTCACTCACGCTACCTTGGACATGCTGCTTCTACTCTCCCAACAATGGATGGAGGCCCTCAATGTCAGACATGAGATCAGGGGTGCCTCTCCAGACATGTCTCAAGGTTTCAATACAGTCTGCCATCCTTCCTTACCATTCAAACTGTCTGCCTATGGCATCCAAGACCAACTCCACACATTGCTTACTTGACTACCTCTACTCTCGTAGCATGTGGCTCTCAATGGAATCCTTTCATCTCCTCTCCATGTCAATGCTTGAGTACCCCAAGGCAGTATTCTGGGCCCAGTCCTATTCCTAATCTTCATCAACGATCTCTCTGACTCTCGAACATCCTCTTTATCTCTTTGCTGATGACTCCACCCTCTGCTGTGACATTCCTCATCCTTTAGAAATACACAGCAGCTTCTCCCCTCTCTTCAGATCTTGACAAAACCAAAAACTGGTTAAACACTTAGAATATGTCTTTTAATCCTGAGAAATCCCACACCCACACTACATCTCTCCGAAAGGACCATACCACAAATCCTCCCATCTCCTTTCTCAACAACCCTCTCAAAGAAGTTCGAGTCACTCATACTCTTCAGTCCCACTCTCAGCCATGAGCTTTTTTGGGCAAACCTCATTTCAAAAGTTGGCCTCCAAATCAAACGGAAGACCAAATACCCCATTGGAGTCACCAGAAGGAACCCGAATAAGTTCGAGCAAAGATGGAGTCATCAGGAGGAACCTGGATAGGATTTGGGTTTAGGCCGCTACTCCTCTACCCTCAAACCCATCCAGGCACAGCCAAGTGGGCCACACAGAAAAATTTCTGCAAGAATCCACTTCTCCTTGGACAGATGGATAAAGACAGAAAAATAAAGTAAAAGAGATAAAAGAAAATAAAAAGCAAGAATTAGAATGAATAAAGACAAATTTCAAAAGTCAAAAAGTGTGAAAGGAACAACGAACAAAGATGTTGGGAAGAACCTGGATAGATAGATTTCAGCAGTTACTCCCCAGGCTCAAATGCAGCAACAGGTACAAGCTTCCAGAGGTCAGTCAGTGGGGAGGCACAGTCCACACAGAATCAGGATATGGGACAAATGTAATTAAATGGAAGATCAAATTCTGCATTAGAGTCTTCAGAAAGAACCCAAATAGGTAAAGAGCAAAGATGGAGTCATCAGGAGGAACCTGGATAGGATTTTGGTTTCAGCTGCAACTCCTCTACCCTCAAATCCATCCAGGCACAGCCAAGTGAGCCACATTTCTGCAAGAATTCACTTCTCCAAAACAGAAAGCCAGTCGCCGACTCTGCATCCTCCATCGTGCAAAGTCCGTCCTTGGCAAACCTGAAGTTTTATCCACTAGCAAGGCTTGTATCCACAGCTCACACCCTGACCTGACACCTTGCTCAGCTTTTTATTCATTTATATGCAGTCTGTGGCTGCTCGACTGCATCATTTTCTCGGGGCACGGCTGATGCAATGCCCCCGTTACCAGCACGCTGGTACTCATTTTTCCAACCTCGGAAGGATGACAGACTGAGTTAACCCTACCTGGTGTCAATTGAACAGCCTGACAGGCTTGAATTCAAGACCCTAGGATCTTAAGCCAGCCACCTTAACCATTAAGCCAACACCAGGTGTTTCACCAGGTGTTTGCTCAGCTTGATGCAGAAGAACCCAAGGCCTTCAAGACCATTGGAATCTCCCACGATGAAGCTGAGTCTTTGGGTCTATCACTTTGCTATCGCTGATAGTTTGGTTGTCTCTCTATCTTATTTTGCCTCCTTTTTGCTCTTGCATTCTCTGCCCTCTCCATGCTTTGCCCCCCCCCCCTGCAATATGCAGGGTGCACGTGGTCCACCAGTGACTCCCTTCTGGTGAAAATGTAGGATCACTGCTCACCTCCACTCATTTGTTCCTCTTTTTTTTCCTGCCTATGGAACCAACTTCCACATGCTCTTCAATCTCATTCTTCCCTCCAGGTCTTCAAGACAGCTGTTCACCACCATCTAAGATCATCCCCCATCCAAAACCACGATCTTTTGTCCACCCCTTGCATTCTTCTGTACCCTTTATCGTTACCCACATCCCTTCTTTATCAGTCTCCATTTGTTTTGTCCTCGGTCCTGCTGTTGGTCTTTCCCCCTTCTCTTTCTATTGTTCCTTTTATTATGTTGTGTCCTGATCCATTCTGTGTTCTCGCTCTTCCACAAGCCTTGACTGAATACAACTGGCAGCGATGGCTGTTCCAGATCAGTGCAAAGCCCAGTTGTGTTGCTGCTCAATGCTGATCCAGTTATCGATGTGGGAGGAAGAGGAGAGGGATGGGTGACAGGGTTTAATGTGTGGCATCATGATTGTCACTGGCTTGACATTACTGAAATGCCTTGCAGCATAAAACTTAAGTTTGAGGCAAAGAATTAGTGCGTAATTAAATAAGCTAGTTCATGAAAGGGGCTGGCAGGTTGGCTTTGAGGTATGTGCACTCACCTCTGAGCCCTTCTAGTCTGCGTTCCAATCTCGTTCCCGGTCTCTGAACTGTCATCCTGGTGTCTCGCAGACAGGATGAGGCATCAATGTGAGTGCATGCCATCGCTCGGATGGACGTTAAATTGGGGGTCCTGTCTGCCAGCATTAGTTGGTGGACATTAAAGATCCCATGGTGTACTTCGCAAAGAATGGGTGAGCTATCGTCGGCTTCGTGAACGAATTTCAAATTTCATTTCAGGTTACCCTCTTAGCTTATCTTGCATAATTATCAACAAAATGGAACATAGTTGCAGAGGAGTTCAAAACATTCCTCTTCTCAAACATTCATATCACTTAAGCTCCTCAGGGATGCTCGCTTTGCATCTGGTAATTTCTAATCCCATATTATCAGTTTGGTTTGTCACCGATCACTGTAGGAAGCATGTTATTCTATGATGTGAATCGAGTTTTCCTGCTGACTTGGCAAACGAAGGACATTCTGAATCTCAAACAGGAAATAAACACTATTTCCTTGGACGTGTATCTGGCATCCATTCTTCCTCACAAACTGCTCTCAGTTATTAAAAATAAATCCAAGGACCACTCAGCTCATGTCTGCCTTATTTCTTCCGTGCACTCCAACAAAGTTTCCTTTGATGGCAAACTCTCCATCTGATTCTGCTTCTTGGTTACAAGTTACAAGGGGTGATTGTCCCTCCATACATCACTCTGATGATGATTCATCTGTCATACATTGCTTCGACCTACTAATAGGTGATCAGCAACATTCTACAACTTCTTGGCTTGAACGTGCCTGATTCCATCAAATATTGGAAGTTAAACAGAGTCCAGCTCTGGATTGGCGCTTGGATGGGAGATGTTCATGGAGGGCCGGGTGTTGTAGGTTGAAGGATGGAAGGATAGCTAAGGTGGTTGCATGCTCACGTCTGAACTGTGTAGTCATGGATTTGCTTCCCCATAGAATAGAACCCGATTAAACTGCCACCCTGGTGCAATGCCAACATTTGCCGTCATCTCGGACAGAGATCGAAGGATCTTGGACTCAAGGTTGTGGACGTTAAAGATCCTCCACATATCTGTCGAAGAGATCTGTCTGCGTGCCAGTACCCTGGTCAAGTGCCTTCCCTTGGTATGAAATG
>NC_140963.1:80024563-80027063 GCF_056783735.1 Eptatretus burgeri | reverse complement strand
TATATATATATATGTATAGGTATATATATATATATATATATATATATATATATATATATATATATATATATGTATATATATATATATATATATATATATATATATATATATATATATATATATATATATATGTATAGGTATATATATATATATATATATATATATATATATATATATATATATATATATATATATATATGTATATATATATATATATATATATATGTATATATATATATATATATATATATATATATATATATATATATGTATATATATATATATGTATATATATATATATATATGTATATATATATATATATATATGTATATATATATATATATATATATATATATATGTATAGATATATATATATATATATATATGTATATATATATATATATATATGTATATATATATATATATATATATATATATATATATATATATATGTATAGGTATATATATATATATGTATAGGTATATATATATATATATATATATATATATATATATATATATATATATATATATATATATATATATATATATATATATATATATATATATATATATATATATATATATGTATATATATATATATATATGTATAGGTATATATATATATATATATATGTATATATATATATATATATGTATAGGTATATATATATATATATATATATATATATATATGTATATATATATATATATATATATATATATATATATATATATATATATATATATATATATATATATATATATATATATATATATATATATATATGTATATATATATATATATATATATATATATATATATATATATATATATATATATATATATATATATATATATATATATATATATATATATATATATATATATATATATATATATATATATATATATATATATATATATATATATATATATATATATATATATATATATATATATATATATATATATATATATATATATATATATATATATATATATATATATATATATATATATATATATATGTATAGGTATATATATGTATCGGTATATATATGTATAGGTATATATATATATATATATATATAGGTATATATATATATATATATATATATATATATATATATGTATAGGTATATATATATATATGTATAGGAATATATGTATAGGTATATATATATATATGTATAGGTATATATGTATATGTATATATATATATATATATATGTAGAGGTATAGGTGTGTATATATATATATATATATATATATATATATATATATATATATATATATATATATATATATATATATATATTTTTCCCGCCTGTTTCTCCGAGGAGTGTGACGGAGGCGGGTTGAGGGCAGCTCGCCGCCGATTGGTGGATGAACAGCGTGAGGCAGTCAGGGTGAGGGACGCCCATTTGTGGGAAGCTTCCAGAAGGGAGGTGGAGCCAAAAGCGGGGTGGTGCGAAGGGCGGAGCCTCAGATTATAAAAGGGCGGATGCGCACAAGGCTCGCTCTCTCTGGTCCATGAGCTCTCGCCCTGTGTTCCATCATCCTCTCTCTCTCTCTCTCTCTCTCTGGTCCATGAGCTCTCGCCCTGTGGTCCATCATCCATTCTCTCTCTGGTCCATAAGCTCTCGCCCTGTGGTCCATCATCCGTTCTCTCTCTGGTCCATGAGCTCTCGCCCTGTGGTCCATCATCTGTTCTCTATCTGGTCCATGAGCTCTCGCCCTGTGGGCCATCATCCGTTCTCTCTCTGGTCCATGAGCTCTCGCCCTGTGGGCCATCATCCGCTCTCTCTCTCTCTCTCTCTCTCTCTCTCTCTCTCTCTCTCTCTCTCTCTCTCTCTCTCTCTCTCTCTCTCTCTCTCTCTCTCTCTCTCTCTCTCTCTCTCTCTCTCTCTCTCTCTCTCTCTGGTCCTGAAGCCCCTTATGCCCTTCAGTCTTTTCTTGTTTGGTCGTGCGTCGTGAAAGCACCAGCAGCAACGCCGGAGAGAGCTCGCTGACCACGCCAGGGGCCCGAGATCAGGCGCGGCTACGCAAGGCCATGGGGAGTCGACGTCGCGACCTGCCCACCGTCGCGCCACGAGGGCGGGGTAAGACCCTTCGGTCTCGTGGACCTGGCCGATCGACCAGGTTCCACGCCATTCGGTCCACGGACCCTGTCTGCCACCCTTGTCTGCGAGGGTGGCCATTTCTTGCTTTTGGATGACTGCTGTGGCGCTGTGTCTCTGTGAAGTAAACTTGCCTAAGTAACAGTGCTTGTAAATAACAATTATAGTCGGTCGTATTGCTTTTGCTTCTATGTGCCTGTACATTGCATGATTCCTTGCTTGTGTTGTGTGTACAATATGTGCTTTAAATAAATGTCCTTGTGTGAAATGTATCGCATTCGTCGTCTTTTTCACTTTTGAAAGTGCCATCTTGAATCGCGGAATAAATTAGTAGAGGGTTTCAAACACCCGGTAACGAAGAACCTGAACCGTCGT
>NC_140963.1:79952063-80019563 GCF_056783735.1 Eptatretus burgeri | reverse complement strand
CCTCCCCCTTTAAGATGTTACAAATGCCAAAGATTCGGTCATACTGCAACATCCTGTCGGGGTAAACGGCGTTGCAGCAAGTGTAATGGGGATCATGAGTATGAGAGTTGTACGTGCGTAAAGATGTGCTGTGCCAATTGCGGTGGGGAGCACAGTTCAGCCTCCAGAGGCTGCCTGGAATTTCAAAGAGCGGCCCAGATTCAGCAAGTGAAAACCACTGGAAAGTTATCGTATGCGGAAGCGGTGCTCAAGGTCCCCAAAGTTGTGTTGCCAGTCAATGAAACGAATAGGATTACTAAAACTCCAGCTCCGGTTAAGATACAAACGGTTTCGGTTGGTTGCCAGACGGAGACAATAGATCAGGATTGCCAAACTGAGGATTCAAGTGCCATGGTGGTTTTGAACATTTCTAAATTTGGGGTTCATTGGATTTATTACTGAGGTCGTAAATTTCACAGCTGTTGTACAAAGGAGATCGGAGAAGATTAGCATTATTGCTTCAGCAGCCTGTAAACATCTGGGATGGGATGGTATTTCTACCAAGGATATTAATAAGATATTTAACAAGACGGGCAATAAAAAAGAGAGAGAAACCAGTCCTGATGCCAAACAGTCTCAGGACCCAATGTAATTTATGTTAATAATCCAATGGAATGCTAAAAGTCTAGTTGCGCACGGGTCCGAATTTAAAAAATACGTCTCTGAGTTGTTAACTAAACCGGATGTTATTTGTTTTCAAGAAACATGGCTCAAGGAGCATAATCGATTCCATATGCCGGGGTATACCCTTATTCGT
This sequence comes from Eptatretus burgeri, assembly GCF_056783735.1. Taxonomy (NCBI): domain Eukaryota; kingdom Metazoa; phylum Chordata; class Myxini; order Myxiniformes; family Myxinidae; genus Eptatretus; species Eptatretus burgeri. Next base: position 80,018,767 of record NC_140963.1, on the reverse strand, counting down.
AGGGATAGAGCTCGAGGTAAAGGGGGTGGGTGTGGCATTATGGTGAAATTTGGTGTTCCCTTCACGGAAGCGGAAGACATTACGGAGCTGGAGTGTATTCTTATCAAGGTCCATGGCTCAAGGGGGAGGGTTACAATTATAAACTTCTATAATCCTTGCCAACCATTGATGCACAAGAGTCTTCAGGAGGTTTTTAGAAGGTGTGAGGGGGTGGTACTTATCTGTGGCAGTTTCAACAGCCATAATATTCTCTCGGGCTCCAAAGACACTGATAGGAACGGCGATATTATTGAGGATTTGATCGATGAATTCGATATGGTGATATTAAATGACGGACAGGGAACATGTATGAATCCATCCACAGGGAAGATGTCCCCTCTGGATCTCACTGTTATTTCTTCAATAGAAGCTGCGCGATGTGATTGGGAAGTCCATGATGACAACCGAGGGAGTGATCACTTTCCTGTGATCACAAATCTCCAATGTGAAAGGGGTTCTGTGGACTCACTCGGTCCGGCTTCTTGGAACTTTTCTAAGGCGAATTGGGGTCAGTTTTCAGATCGATGTGTCAGGGAAGTGAAGGAAAAGATTGGTGTTCACAACATAGATAGTATCAATAACAATATTGTTCAAATTATGTATAACATTGCTTGTGAAACAATCCCAACCTCTTCCTTCAGTGGGTAGGAAAATTAAGGTCCCCTGGTGGAATGAGGATTGCAAATTGGCAATCCAGGGAAGATGGGCGGCTCTAAAGAGACTTAGGAAAACCATCAGGTTGGAGGACGTTATCGAGTATCAGAGGAAAAGGGCAATAGCCCAAAGAACTATAAAACGGGCCAAGTCTGCCTCTTGGAAATCATTTTGTTCATCAGTTAATCCGGATACCCCTCTCAAAACTAGATGGGGAAAGAGTCAAAAGTATACAGGGAGTTAAGTCGGGAGGGAGATCTTTTCCAGTGATTATTTCCCAGATCATCGCCCCGTGTTCTAATGCAGACAAGGCAGAAGCCGTGGGCCAATTCTTTTCTAGTAGTGAGAATATCATAAAGGATGACGTTTTAGAGGCTCGTTTTCCCCAAGTTGTAAGTCAAACCAGGGTGATCACCAATACAGTTCTGCCTTCAAATCCTTCACTCAATCTTGACTTCACTATTTGGGAACTGAACCAAGTGATTCGTTCGGTTAAGAATAGCGCCCCAGGCCCGGATCGGTTATCGTTCCTTATGTTCAAACACTTGGAGGATCGGGTGTTGAGAGTGTTCCTGAGTTTCTTCAATAGGATTTGGGCTTTCGGGAAGCTTCCCTGTGATTGGAAACGCGCCATTGTAATTCCTATCCTGAAAGAGGGGAAAGATGGCACTGTCCCATCTTCATATCGCCCGATCTCCCTTATCTCGGTTGTTTGCAAATTAATTGAGAAAATGGTGAATAACCAATTGGTCTTCTTCTTGGAAAAGAACAACCTATTGTATAAATGCCAGAGCGGTTTTCGAAAGGGACGGTCCGTTATGGATCACATTTCCGCACTGGCAAATGATGCAAGGAAATCCCTAGGTAATCAGGAGTCTCTTCTGGGAGTGTTCCTCGATATCCAAAAGGCATACGATTCAGTCTGGAAAAATGGCCTCCTTTATAAACTGAGTAATCTCGGGGTCAATGGCAGAATGCACGATTGGATTGGTGAGTTTTTATCGAATAGAACATTTCAGGTGAGGGTTGGCCTGAGCCTCTCCTCTTCGTTTCATTCTGATAAGGGCATTCCCCAGGGAAGCTGCTTGAGCCCAACACTCTTTAGTATTATGATAAATGATGTTGCCTCCATCCACAAGCTCCATCGAAAGTTATTCCTGTTTGCTGACGACATTGCTTTGAGGATTCGGTGTAAAAATCTTGCTACTTCGAGTAAAAAACTCCAGGGCGATATCCGGCTCGTGGAGAAATGGGCCGAAGACTGGGGTTTTAAAGTATCAGCTGACAAGTCCAAGTTTATCATATTTTCCCGTAAGAAGAAAACGGATGATATAGCAATGGTAATTAATGGTACTTGCATCCATCCATCTCGAGTGGTGTCTTTCTTAGGAGTCACCTTCGATAAGGGACTAACCTGGAGCCCGCAGGTGAAGGAGCTGATAGGTAAATGTGCCAAAGTCATAAATTTATTACGTTGTCTCTCTGGAACAGAGTGGGGAGCGCATCGTGACAGTCTTCTCATGATATACAAAGCTAAAATTCGTTACCACCTGGATTACGGATGCCTGGCTTTCGGTGATATGGCCAAGAGCAACCGAAAAAAAACTTGAGACTGTCCAGTCAAAAGCCCTTCGTGTATGTTTAGGTGCTTTTACTAGCACTCCAGTGTCTGCCCTTCTGGTGGAAATAGGTGAGATGCCCTTGTCCCTTCGCTGGAAGATGCTGAGAATGAAATATTGGGCTAAATCCATTTCTTCTGGGGACAGCCATCCTGGCAAATCCTTATTTGAAAATTGTTGGGAATACCTGAAGTTAGACAACAACTCTGCTTCCTTGCCTCTTGACCTGGCCTGTGTCAAGTTAGCCAAAGAAATGAAGCTGGACTCCCTTCCAGTCAGCCCCCAACATAAAGTCCCCATTTGGCCCCCCTGGACACTCGAACCCCTTCGTCTCCGCATGGATCTCTGGGGAAAAATGGATTCAGTTAATCCTGTGGTAAAGCGCAGCCTGGCTATCGAGTTTATAAATACAAGTTGGAGTCAATCTTTGCATATATATGCGGATGGGTCCAAAGAACCCTCTCAAGGAAGGACAGCGGCGGTTATATGTATCCCCGATGTCCGTGTGGTCAGGGCTTTTCGGTTAACCGATCATCTTTCACTTTTCTTGATGGAACTATTTGCAATCGTCCTAGCTTTTGGAATGGATAATCGAGTTCAATCCTCTTAGTGCAGTTATCCTCTCGGACTCACTTTCGGCATTAAAGGTGCTGGAATCCATACAGGGTGGCTGCAGGTATGTCTTGGTCCTTGAAGCTTGGTATTTGTATAACATCATAAACTGGAGGGGTCTGGTGGTGGATTTGTGCTGGATCCCTGCTCATGTGGGCATCGGGGGGAATGAGGCCAGTGACCTTGCGACAAAACAGGTCCTCAGAATGGACAATGTCACCCAAATCCCCTTGGGACCTTCAGAAATCATTCGTCTGGTCAAGGACTGTATTGTGGGAAAATGGCAATGTCAGTGGGATTCCTGCACAAAGGGGAGATTTTTTCACAAGGTGCAGTCAGAGGTGGTTCCTCTTGTTAAGCTCCCCAGGCTCTCCCGGAGGGACCAGGTCGTGCTTTGTAGGGTAAGACTCGGGCACTGTCGCTAAATGCATACCTCCATAGAATTGGATGTCACCCAACGGGGTTCTGTGATGTGTGCAGAAAACCTGAAGATTTAAACCACTTATTTCTAAATTGCCCTCTCTATGGGGAATCGAGGTAGCGTCTCGTACGGTGTATAAGAGTTATGGGGATAAGGGTGTTGGACCTGCAGGTGATGTTGCGTGGATGAACTGGAAGCACCCTCAACTCTGAAAGGCGGTATTAAAATTCCTGAAGGAATGTGGGCGAGCCCCCCTAACAAACGGACGCCAACGTTGTCAGACGGAATGAAAACCCGTCATTCTTGTTACAAAAACAGCTAAAATTGATGACAAAGCAGTCGAAATTGAAACCAACACAGTAATTACGGTCGCAATAGCAGATATAACCGAAACCAATATTTTTATTCTACACACAAGAACGGTCGTGACGGACACAAGAATGGACAATTCCGAAATAGATCGGTGGGGAACGGAAGCAACATCGGTTATTTCCGTCGCGAAACGTCCGAGAGCGAAACAAAAGCGGTTCATTCCGGTTACTGCAGTGCGAACAAGATGGCGGATGCAGTAGAGAGACCTGTTACGGTATGTAAATTTTTCGTGCTTGTGCCTCGAACATAAATGTAATATAGATAATATATAGTGGGCAGTACCTGATGTAGTTTTAACAGTTTATTAAACCGAATTTTGTTGTGATGATAATGTTTGGTTTGCCTGTATTTCGAGCCCCCGAGTGAAGGATCGCGAGTTGTGTATGCCCAGTTCAACATAGGGGATCGTGTATGGGATCTTTTTACGGTTTTTACTTCATATTAACTTTGTTATTTTATTGGAATTCGCAATTTATTATTACTATCAAATTTTACCTCTTGCAAATGTAAACGATCATTCGTCACTAATCGCTGCAGCATGGGGGCCCAAATTTCACGAAATGTCAGCCACACATCAAGTCAAGAGGGCGAATTTATCGCTGCTTGTATAATATCCCGAACCACAAACAGACATGATATATTCAAGGCAGACCACGTTAAAGTTAACTTACCATAACTTCAAGAACTTTTCAAGCCGCCATGTTTCCCACGTTCTGGTAACCGGAATGAATCGCTTTCGCTTCAGTCTCCGCCGTTTCGCGACGGAAATAACCGATGTTGCTTCCATTCCCCACCGGTCTATTTCGGGATTGACCGTTCTTGTTTCCATCATGACTGTTCTTGTGTGTAGAATAAACATGTTGGTTTCGGTTATATTTGCTGTTCTGACCGTAATTACTTTGTTGGTTCCAATTTCGGCCGCTTTTTCCTCAATTTTAGCTGTTTTTGTAACAAGAATGACGGGTTTTCATTCGGTCTGACAACGTTGGCGTCCGTTTGTAAGGGGGACCTGAAGAAGAGCCCTTCCGTCCCGTGATTCATGACGTCAACAACTCCGTCCCACCCGTGGTTGGGCGATCACGAGGGCATGAGTCATGCCAGGTGAGGGGGCGGAGAAGGATAAAGAGGAGATCCTTTCTTTGTCCGTGTTGGGAGTTGTTCAGCAGACCTTCGGGTCCTCCTTGGCTCGGTAGGCTTTTTGGAGAGCTGCTTTGTTTGGAAGAAAGTTGAGCCGGTTGCTCGGCTCGAGCTGCGAATGGTGGCTTCTTCTTCTACTTCTTCTTCTACTTCTTCTTCTACTTCTTCTACTTCTTCTTCTACTTCTTCTTCTACTTCTTCTTCTTCTACTTCTTATTCTTCTTCGTTTGTGGAGCTCTTTGTTCTCCGTTTGGTTCCCAGCTTGGTGCGACTCATCGACCTCTTGTTGGAAGTGGTTCCTCGGGGAAGTGACGCATCGACGGGAAGGATCGACACCTCGTCTCACCAGCACGTGTTGAGAAGCACGGGAGGTGGTTCCTCGGGGAAGCGACGCATCGACGGGAAGGATCGGTGCCTCGTCTCACCAGCACGTGTTGAGAAGCGCGGGAGGATTCGCTGGAGCTCGGGAAGGATCGCTGCTCACGGCGATTGGGTCCAGCTCGCTCTCGCTGGAGCCCGGGTCCGAACAACTTGAAGACCACACGAGGTGGAGAGGTTCGAGATAGGTTCTGGGTTTCAGCTCACCTGTCCTCCGAGCTGGAGCTGGTTATTAAAGGCATCTGCCACTATTTCTTGGGTGTGTGTGTGTGTACGAACGTGTGTCCGTGGGCCCGTCTCATAAGTAGGAAATTGTTAAGTGCTTTGTGTGCTGTAAATGTTTGCATCGCATTTCGTAAAGTCTGTATATAATAGTTCTGCTCTTCGTGCTTCCCTAGTTCCCCAATATTATTAATAAATACCCCAATTGTTAAATGTTTTCAGCTCGTCGCGTCGATTCTTTCATTGACTGAGCATTTCGTATGTTGGTAGTTCGAAAGCCGTTGGTTTGCCGTAAAAGGGGAACATTTGGACCGACAGTTCTCGGTGATTAAGCCGCTCGGAATCGCGCACGGACAGGCTCGCCTCAGCGGTTTGTTCCGTGCAAGTTCCGTCGAGGGTGGAATACCCCGGTAGTTGGATCACGTGGGTATTTAGGTAAATTGAAGATTGGTAATCGACCCTACCCCACGTGATCTGCCCATTGGCGTATTTCGGTTCGTGTACAAAGACACGTCGACTTGGAGTTATCCGGGCGGCGATCTATATTCTGGGCGATCGGTCGGGCCGACTCGACTTGCGGCTCCGTCAGAGCGGTCAGTTGGCGGCCGATCCCCGGCACCATAACTATATGTAGAGATATATATAATATATATATATATATATACATATATATATATATATATATACTGTATATGGAAATGTATATAGTTGTTGTTCGTCTTTCGGCTGCTCCCGTTCGGGGTCGCCACAGCGGATCATCCGTTATGATCCGCATACTGATTTGGCATCGGTTTTACGCCGGATGCCCTTCCTGACGCAACCCTGGTCGCCTCTTATGACACAGCGATAAGAATTGGGTTTTGCCATGATTCCGGGCTGCCCTATACCCTCTCATAGCACGGCACAGCACAGAGATCCCGTCCTCAAGCGATCCTCCAACCCAAGCCTCCGAGTAGCCGGATTACAGGCGCAAGCCACTCCGCCCAGTGTATATGTATGTATCTGTATGTATGTATATATATATATGTATATATATATATATATATATATATATATATATATATATATATATATATATCGATGCAAGCTATCTTGTGTTGATACGCTGAGATTGCTTGGGGGTGGAGGAGGGGTGTGGGGAGGCTGAGACAGGGTTGTAAGGTTGGGGTGACGCACGTGCATGGAAACTGCACACCGTTTATTAACTGCCTGGTTCCAGGTGTCTGATACGCACTTTTACACCATGCATAATTGTGATTTTTCTTCTTTTCCTGTGATGCTTTAGATTTGTTTTGTCTATTATAAACAAGGTGTGTCACTCGATCAAGATCGGGTTACTTAGACCTTCGTAAAGAAGATTGACATTTCAAGCTCGAGCAAAAATTAACCCAGGAGTGCACCATGACGATGATGTGCTAAGGCCTAAGTCACATTTGCTCTACGGCGAGGATACGGCGGCCGTACGCCCTCTGAATTGACAGAAACGTGCGGCGGCCGCAGAGTTTCTGCGGTGGCCTCAGGGTGGCCTCCGGGCAGAAACGCCGTTTGGCTATCTTTTACAGGCCGTTGGGGTCACCGTGGAATTATAACACGGAGTTATAACTTTTTTCATTTCTACGTTGGCCGTAGCAATTCGACATGCCGTAGTTGTGTTCCACGTTGACCGTACGTAGGGCGTACGGTGGGCTTGCGTTATTCGTGCGACTGCCGTAGTCTCTTATCAATGGAAAATGAATTTTCCCTAAAAACCGAATGCATTTTAAAAAACCGAACACAACGTAGCGTTCATGTTTGTTCACGTGTCTCCCCCACCTGTTCGAGCCGCATCTTCGCGCTTTGTTCATTCAGTTCGTCGGTGGAAGTCCTCGTGAAAGCATCTCTTGTGTGTCGATCGCTACTTTACCTCGTGTTTTCACCTTGATTTGTTCTGTTTTTGTTTTTTTTTACTCATCTTGTGTTTTAATTAATAACAAAAAAGCAATCCGATCACGTAGTGTGACGGACTGTCGGGCAAGGATTAAATTTCACAGAAAAACCGGTTGTAATTTGGAATATCCATGATTACCTCAGCCCGATGCGTTTGATGAAAGTGATTGTGGTTCTGGGGGCATCATGTTTGATGAGCTGCCCTGGGGGCAGCACTCTCGCAGAGTGCGCGAGCGACCGGAACCCAGGCCGGAGCACGAGCCTGTGTGGACCTTTGGATGTGGTGATTGTACCAGTTTTCATACAATACACCACGACCGAAGGTCATTTACTCATCTTATTTTACCTTAAACGTGGGGAATTTCAGTTTAAGTGTCTTGAAAGTTGGTTTTCTTTGGGTCCACGAACGGATTAATTCACTCCATTATTTCTTATTGGGAAAATAGTTTGGGAATCGAACTTTTTGCAATCCGAACAGCCTCCTGGAACGAATTCACTTCGGATTCTGGGGGCACCAGGTACTGTTATATTTCGAACTGTTATATTTTTATTTCAATAAAAAAGAACTGGTATATCTACCCACTTGTTTCCGTCCGTCTGGCCGTACGTTCGCCTCGCCTCCATCCCAATTAATTTGACATCTTCTTAGCCATTCCAAAGAGCCTTCCTTGTCAATCCCTGTCCTGTCAAGCTCTTTTTAAAATCTCCATGCTCTTTTGTCATTCCCTCATTTGTCAGTGTATATCTGCTGATATTTATTTTTGTAGTTATCCTTTTTTTTCTTTGCGATGATTGGGGCTGTACTGGTTTGTTTCATTTTCCTGTGTAGTATTTATAATTTGCACCTGTTTTTGGAAATTTATTAATAAATGGATTAATGATCCCTTTTCTGGTCTGTTGCTTTCTTGCTCATGTGCAAATTTCATCTGGTAGTTTGTTGAGCTTTTCACATACTCCACTAGTCCGATACACGATGTTCTGTGTACTTGGTTAGGCTGCATCAAACCAACTCCTCCCTTTCGCCTTGGTAAGTACAACCTCAGTATGCATTGGTTTTTGTGGAACATCCTGTGAATAGTTAGAAGTTTCCTTGTTTTGGTGTCGAGATTGTTGATCTCCAATTGTGGCCAGTTTATAATTTCACAGCTATATTGAAATACCGGCATTGCAAATTGGTTTATAGCTTTGGTTTTGTTTGTTGAAGAGAGGGATGACCTCAGAATTAGTCTTATTCTACGTAGGTACTCTTTTCTGATTATTTTATGCATTGTTTTGTGTTGTACCTGGGGGCCTTCTTCTATTCCTAAGTATTTGTAGGATGCTTCGTTTTCCACTTCCTGTATTGCTGTGCTTTAATCAAATGAGATTTTGTCCGTTGTTTTTGTCTTTCCTTTTACAAATGTGCACTTGGCACATTTCTCGAGACCAAACTCCATTCAGATGTCCTCCAAGTACTGCTTTACTAGTTTCAGTTGATCTGCCAATTTCTTATCGTTTGGAGCGAAGAGTTTTATATCATCCATGCACAGTAGGTGTGTTGCCTTTCTTGTTTCTTTGTCGTTTTTGTGTTGCACGTCAGATTGTATTCGTGTCGTGTCCTTGTTCATTGATGAGGTTACTTAGTGGGTCCAGAGCCAGAAAAAAAACACGAGGGAGGAAAGACTGTCACTTTGTAAGATGCCACATTGTATCTTTACTGCTGGGATTTCAATATTTCCTTCCAGGTAAGGTAGTGTCAGAGTTGTGTTCCAGAGCTCATTGCTTTCTCAATCAGTGTGACTATCTGGGGGTCAATTTTGAATACTTGCATGCATTTTATAATCCATGAATGTGGGACACTGCCAAAGGCTTTTTTGTAATCTATCCAGGCTGTGGATAAGTTGGTTTGTCGGAGCTTGCAGTTTTTGAGGATGGTTTTATTTTAAAATAAATAGTTTATTGTTCCAGAGCATCCTCTCTTACATCCTTTCTGCTCTGCCTCCAAAGCTCCTTGTTGAGTGACGTCGTCGTAAATTGCATCGGTGATTATACTGGTTAAAAGCTTGTATGTTGTTATTAACCTCCGCCATCGAAGATGGACGGAGGTTACTGTTTTCACCCCTGTCTGTTTGTTTGTTTGTTTGTTTGTTTGTTTATTTGTGAACAGTATTACGGAAAAAACTCCTCGACGGATTTCCACGAAACTTGGTGGGGGGGGATTAGGGGGGGATGGCGACCCCTAACGGGAGCAGCCGAAAGACGAACAACAACTATATACATTTCCATATATATATATATATATATTTATATATATATATATATATTTATATATATATATTTATATATATATATATATATCTCTACTTATTGTTATGGTGCCGGGGATCGGCCGCCAACTGACCGCTCTGACGGAGCCGCAAGTCGAGTCGGCCCGACCGATCGCCCAGAATATAGATCGCCGCCCGGATAACTCCAAGTCGACGGGTCTTTGTACAAGAACCGAAATACGCCAATGGGCAGATCACGTGGGGTAGGGTCGATTGCCAATCTTCAATTTACCTAAATACCCACGTGATCCAACTACCGGGGTATTCCACCCTCGACGGAACTCGTACGGAACAAACCGCTGAGGCGAGCCTGTCCGTGCGCGACCCCTAACGGGAGCAGCCGAAAGAAGAAGAAGAAGAGTATTGGGCCAGATATGTTCTCGTGGATCAGGCATTACGTGGCGGAGGTATGCACTCTACCGAGTGCCCTTCTGGTTGGTCTATATTTGTTGGATAGATGGGTTTCTTCAGATTTTGGGATTAAAAGAGTGTTGCCTTCTGTGAATCGTTCATCCATTGGCTTTTCCCCTTTGATGAGCTTGTTAAATGCTCGAGCGTAGTGAGGGTGTAGAGCAATGCAATTGCTTTAGCCATTAGTTCAGAATCCCATCTGGGCCTCGACCTGGGCATTTGAAGTTCGGTGCTTTTTCGAGATGTTTTCTAATTTTTTTCTTCGTCAGTTGTTAGTTGGTGCATTTCCTGTAGCAGGTGCTTTTTACTTTCCAAGTGTTGTATCCATTCTCCATCCTTGTGTTCTTTTTTGTCTTCAAATATACTCTTCCAAAAATTTTCTAGGTCCTCTTTTTTTCGGGGGAGTTGTCACATTCTGTTTCTGTTTCCCTAACTCTCGGTAGAACGTTTTCTGGTTGTTTTCAAACTGCTGATTTTGGCTTCTTCTATTATTGGCCTCATCATCGTTTTTTTTTCTTCTTTTCCATGCTATCTGTTGTATTTGGAGTTTATTATGGGCAGCTACTGGGTCTTGTCTGTTGTTTTATATATTATAATTCTTTATTTGTTTGATTCTTTTCATGAGCTTTGGACTTCTGTTTCCGATTTTAAATTGTTCTCTTTGTCCAATTTCCACCCTCAGTCAATCTCTCTGCTTCTCAAGTCTCTGTTTCCATGGTGGTGTTTTGTTTCTTTTGAGGTTATCAGATCTATATTTTTGTGTTGGAATTTGCTAGGTATCTGTTATTGTCGGGTTTTGTGTGTGTGTGTGTGTGTGTGTGCGTGTGTGCGTGTGTGTGCGTGTGTGTGTGTGTGTGTGTGTGTGCGTGCGTGCGTGCGTGCGTGCGTGCGTGCGTGCGTGCGCGCGCGCGACGCGAGGCTCCACAGCACAAACCAGCAAGCCGATTTCGATGAAACTTGGCGATCAGGTGCCATATGCGCTGGGAGTGTGCACGTTTGAGTTTCGTTGCTATGCAGCGGCCGAAAACCCGCGTTTTAAGAACCCAAACGGTAACTGACGTAGCGCGGCTTCTATGATAGGCAGAGCGACCGGACCAACTCCTGCCTATTCCTTGCATCCCCATCTAGTTATCGCGACAGCATAACATTGCTCTATCTCTCATAGTTTCCGAATGTCAGCCCTCCGAATGTGGAAAGGTGGTGAACCAGGGAATATGTTAAGTGACCTTGACCTCGGAAACCGTCGACGGCGGAACGTTCAAATTCAGTGTATGGATAGAGTTTAATAACTACTAAAAAATTGAACCGCAGCATTTTTCCAGATTCGATCACCAAGGATGTCGGGGCTGAAATGCGCGAAATTCGAAAAAATACTTTTTCTCGACCTACGTTCACTATTTTCAGTACTTGTCCTACAGTTTTGAATGTGGAGAAACGAGACTTCAGAATTAAACACTTCGAGATATTTAGAAAATTTTACTCGAGCCAATTTTTGATTTAGGTTTTATTTTTCAAATGGTATTCCTGTGAGGAGTGCCAGTTGGCAAAATACGCAATAGGAAAAATCTTGCCAGGCAGAGGAACAATTGTATGTGAACCAATACGTCTTGGCAATGAATCTTCGTCGGTGGATCGGTCAGAATGAAAAGCATCGTATCCAGCGCTTCGATCCCAGCGGATCCCTCGTCGCCAACCGGCTTGTCATTGTTTACCTGTCATTTTCTCTTGGACATACAGTGCTGCTGCTAAACTCACATTGTTAATTTCTCTGAAATTAGGTGATTTGGGAGCATTTTAATGACTGCTTGATTTATTCTTCTTACTTTTGTTTTAAACTGTTTTTTTTTTTTTTGTTTATTCGGTGGAGATGTGGTCTTTGCTTGGGTGATATTCATATTCTGACCTGTTCATTTTCAAATCAGGATCCAGATCCAGGTGTTCACCAAAATTGAAGCAGTTCGTCCTTGTCACACACATGCTGTCCACAACTTTTTGAGATATCATGCACACAAACAAACAAACAAACAAACAAACAAACAGGTCAGGTCAGGTATGGGAGCATGTGCCAGAACAGCGCATCGCTGCGTCCACTTTCCACCGGTACTCCAGGGGCCTCCGTCTGGCCATCCCCCAGGCAGATGCCAGGCCCATCCCCATCTCCTTGAGATGCCGGTCAACCTGCTGCAACCACGAGGTACGTGGTCGGCCCATTGGCCTCCTCCACTCACGAGACTCCCTCGCTGAGAAAATCTGGTGAGCAGGATCAGCGTCAGGAAAATGAGCCACATGTCCATACAGCTGCAGCTGATGCTCACGGACCTTGCAGGTAACAAATCTCATCCGAGTCTCTCTCAGCCACCGCTCGTTGGACACAAAATCCGACCAGCGATAGCCAAGGATTTTCCAAAGAGAACTGGTACCAAAGGAATCAAGTCTCCGTCTCTGATCCTTGGTCAGAGTCCAAGTCTCGCATCCATAGAACAAGACTGGAAGCACCAAGGACCTGAAGACTCGGACTTTCATCCTCCCGCACAGGTACCGGCAGCGTCACACCCCATGATCCAGTGAATCCATGACTCCCCAGGCCCGACCCAGACGTCTATTGACCTCTGACTCACAGCCAGCGGAGACATGAATATCACTGCCAAGGTAAATGAATCTCTCCACGACCTCAACATCCTCACCACAAACAGGTACAGACAGAACAGCAGCATCCAATATGTCATTGAAAGCCTGGATCTTAGTTTTGACCCAAGAAGCCCGTAATCCCAGCAGCTCCGACTCCTCATTCAGCACCTAGAGGGCCCCTAAAAGGACATCTAAAGTCTCCACAAAGATGACTGCATCATCTGCGAAATCAATGTCCGAGATCTTGACATTCCCAAACGATGCACCGCAGCTTGATCTCTCCAACATCCTCCCAAGAATCCAGTCCATACAAGTGCTGAAAAGTGTAGGGGCCAGTACACATCCCTGACGAACTCCAGTAACAACTGGAAATAAGTCAGAGATGGTAGCACCACACTTCACAGCACTCTCAGTACCAGAGTAGAGTCCAGACATCAGATCGATCAGTTTTGGTGGCACCCCACAAAGACCAAGAATCCTCCAGAGGACATCCCGATTCACTGAATCGAACGTTTTACAGAGATAAACATAGGCTGCAAGCAGCCCCTGCCGAAACTCTCGTCTGCCTTCGGTGAGGACCTGAAGAGCAAGGATATGGTCAATCGTTGACCTCTTTGGTTTAAAGCCTGACTGCTCTGGATGCTTGTGCTCAAGCAGATGGTGGCGAACCCTATCAATAATTATCCGAGCAAAGACCTTGCCCGGCACTGAGCAGCGTCACCCCTCGGTAGTTGTTGCAGTCTTGGCGATCACCCTTCCATTTCCAGAGAGGGACAACAAGGCCCCAACAACAACAAAACAAACAGACAACCAGACAGAAAGGGGTGAAAACATAACCTCCTTCACTTTCGGTGGTGGAGGTAACTATAGGAGGATCTCTCTGTGACTCAACTCAACAAACCACAATATATATATATATATATATATATATATATATATATATATATATATATATATATATATATATATATATATATATATATATATATATATACACATCTTCTTCTTCGTCTTCTTCTTTCGGCTGCTCCCATTAGGGGTCGCCACAGCGGATCATCCCTTCTGATCCGCATACTGATTTGGCACAGGTTTTGCGCTGGATGCCCTTCCTGACGCAACCCTGGTCGCCTCTTACAACACAGGGATAAGGATTGGGTTTCGCCATGATTCTGGGCTGCCCTCCACCCTCTCATAGCGCAGCCCAGCGCAGAGCTCTCATCCTCAAGCGATCCTCCAACCCAAGCCTCCGAGTAGCCGGATTGCAGGCGCATGCCACTACGCCCGGTAATTTACGTATGTATGCATGTATGTATGTGTATATATATACATATATATATATATATATATATATGAAAAAAACGCTTTTTTTTTCTTAATGAAAAAACATGATGTCATCCCCAAAAATGACAACCAAACAAGGAAGGAAGGAAGAAGGAATGATGCTGCAATATCGCACCACAATTCTTTAATGGATTGCCATGAAAAAGGCATGGACTGATTCGGACGAAACTTGGTAGACAGGTTCGGTGCGTGAGAAGGACGAAACGATTTGATTTTGGTGAAGACCAGGATGTGGATCGGAGAATGAAATTTTTTTTTCTTTAGGTGATTCTTCACCGTTGAGAGTTGGGGCCAAAAATGATACATAGCTTGATATTTTAGAAGTTGTGGAGTAGTTTTAACAAAACTCGGTGGATCAGTTGGTTCGGTGACAAGAACATGCCAATTATGTTTTGGTTCAAGTCTGGATTCAGAACCGGCCTATCAGTGGGATACGAAACGTAAACTATTCAGCCTGGCGGAGGTATGCATTCTGCCAAATGCCATTGTAGTTTAATGTGAAGCCATAAAACTTATTTTGGTGTTGTTATATTTTGGTGGTACCATAAGTTTGAATAATTTTGTTATGTTGTTACTCTGCACAGGTGAATCGAAAAACGGGGTTAAGCACTTGGTTCATTCTGTCTGTCAGTCTGTCTACAGATGTCACTCTTGAATGAGGAACAAGGTAATTTCAATTGAATTTTATATTTTGAACATCAGAACACGAATCAGAATATGAATCGGAACACGAATCTGCAGTTTAGCAAAACATTGGTTCTGAATTTGGCAAATTGTACAGAATCTCCTCCCGAGTGTGCATGTGCACAGAGGAAAAAGGTAATTGTTTTCATCCCTCTGCCTATCTGGTGGTCAACCAAAATTGAGAATCATTCCAACCAGGAAAGTTACTGTTTTTAGGAACCTCATAAAGGATACAAACAACAGGTGCAAAGAACTAATTTACCGTGTTGAATGAAGTGGTGTAAAAAGCGGTGCATCAACGGTGGTAAACTTCCGAAAAAAACTTTTTCTCGAGCCTTTAAAACCTTTATTTTATTTAAATTTAATTATATACTTGAACAGTGTAGAACACAAATCACCTTGTTTCTACTTATTGAAACCTCCAGTTTAACATTGCTTGGACAAAATATTACACAATTCTACGCCATCTCGACCAATCAAATTTTCTTTTCGCTTTCTCAGTGTTGTAGAATATCGAGATTCAGACAAAATCACAGCTCATACGAAATGTCGATCGTGCTTTGAAACGCAAAGCAAGAGTTGAAAAGACCCTTTGCATGTACTTTTAACTCAAGACTTGCGTGGGGTAAGGTGTCTCTCTGAACATGAATTCTAGTTTTGAAAAGAAAAATGTTTATTGTAACAAGGTGAATATAATTTAATAGTGGATCATTAAAATCAAGGGTTGTATCAATCAATACATCCCTCCGTGAGAAGCAAAGCCCTGAAAAGGTGCTGAAAAATCAAAACCCTGAAAAGAATCTGTTATGTACTCTTCATCACTGCCAACTTGTTAGTACTTTCCCATCATTAATTTTGGTCCATTTACTTGTTCAACCAATGGCAGTAGTGTAGGCGTGGTTTTTATCTGGTTTCCAACCAATCATTTTGCCTGACACTGCTACTGTGCTCGAGGAAGGCTTTAAGGGGAGAGTTAGAAGGCGCGCTATTTACACCGTCATGGAAATGACTCACAGACTTTAGTTCCACTGGGTTTAAGTAAAGTTCCACTGGAGTTAAAGTAAAGTTCCACTGGAGTTAAACGAAAGTTCACTGGAGTTGAACTAAAGTTCCACTGGAGTTAATCCACGTCTGTGGCCCTATTCTCCCAAAGCTCTTTGCCCTCTGCACCAGCAGCATCGTACCACGTGCCACGCCAAGGCTATATCTTCAGTGGGTTTTCGCTCCTTTCAACGGCGAGACGACTTTCATGAAATCCCTTTTGGTGAGCAGCTTATTCCCACGGACACTGGACATTTATGACACCCGAGTCACCAAGTGGATCATATTATTTTGTAGACACGACGCCGAATTTGTCCACTGGTGATGCGCCATTTTTTTGCTTCTTTTTGAACTTGTGACGTATTCACCCGCATTCCAAGCAGACTGGGCGAAGTCATCATTGTTTAGCGGTGAGTAGAAGTCGATAAGTCGATTTTCTATCAATCAAAACCCTGAAACCAAACTCTGCGAGACTGAAAAGGTTCTCGATCGCAGGATACGGTAAGCTTCAGCGGGTCCTATGGTTTGACATTTAAGGTTATGGGCCTGGTACACAAAAAGCTGACACTATTCTATGTACCCTGATGTGAAGCCAACTAATGCCAGCAGACTGGATATCCAGCTTCACGTCTCTCTGAAGGGCGGCGTTCTCATTTGATCTCACGCGCTGCTGCTGAAACACCAACATTTTGTAGTCGGGCCTGGAATCAAATGGTGTTTTTACTACATTGACACCTCAAAGTTGAGTGTGCTACCTCTGAGCTATCATGTCAGCCATGATACCATTAAAACGTCAATCACGGATGTTGAGATTCTATTAATCACATCCACTCTGCACAAGTCACAAATATTCAACGTCTTGAAGAGGATTACAAATGATTGTGAGTTTGACACAATGACAATCCACTCTGTTATTTGTGTGTTCCTTTAAGTGTCCCTGTCTCGGTGAGGTCGTACAAACTGGTGTTCAAGCACTCGAGGCACTTCGAACGTAAACAAATCTTTTCCAGTGGAATGATGTGATTAATCACAGAAAAAGTAGAAGGTTTGAATCCCACATCAAATATGTTTCATTTCCTCTTATTTAACGGCTCCAATGATTCCCACGTTCTTGGTAGGGTTGGCCCTGGAAAATTTGGCCCAAGTCTTTCACGAACCGACTGGCCAGGCCTGCCGTTCGACTAAGGTTAGAGCAGGAATTTGTAACTTGTCCAGGATGCCGGCGATAGGTCGCCGACTCTTCGCCGAGGACACCATTGGGGATGAAATATTTTACACGAAATTGTGAAAATCAAAGGATTTGCTTGACATTGAGGGTGCTCAAAACTTTGTTTGGATTTCACACAATTATCCTAGAGTATTGTACATCCTGACAGAGTGGTAGAGAAGTTGTTGTTAGGTCACGGATGGGATGTGTCAGTTACCTGCACTGTTACAGAGTGGAAGATGAAGTTATATGTTCCCTAAATTCTGAGCAAGGAAGCAGCATGTAACATTTCAAAAAGTCTTTGGTGTGACTTTGCCAAGTTCGGAATCGAACCACCGACCTCCCAGGCTTAGAGCAGACGCAATACCCACAATGCCACCGAGTCTGGAACATTTCTGTCATTTGAGCCAGGGGGTTCAAGCATTCTGGCACATTTAAAATCACATTTCATCATCCGGACAACGATTTCACATCAAACGAGAAGGGCGCTCGGTAGAGCGTATACCTCCGCCAAGCTGATTAGTTTACCTTTTGTATCCCACTGACAGGCCGGATATGGATTTGGACCTCAACTAAAATCTAATCGGCTTCTTCTTGTCACCTAACCAACATGTTCACCAAGTTTCGTCCGAATCCGTCCATAACTTTTTGAGATATCGTGCTATGTATCGTATTTGGTCCTTTCACTAAATTGTTGTATCACTTTTGGCCCTATCCTTGTCACATATGCTTGATGTGAAAATGATCAAAAAGTTAATTGTACATCCAAAACTAGAAGGGCACTCGGTGGAGCGCATACCTCCACCACGTAATGCCTGATCCACGAGAACATATCGGGTCCAATACATTTTTGAAATATCATGCTATACAGTACTATATCTTTTTGGCCCGATCACTCAATTGTGAAGAATCACTTAAATTAAATAACCCTCATATCCAGATCTGGATTCAGTTCTTCACCAAAATTGAATCAATTCTTCCTGGTCACACACCCAACATGTCCACAAAGTTTTGTCCGAAACTGTCTCCAACTTTTTTCAGATATCACGCGAAATATCATTTTGGCCATATTTCTCAATGGTGAAGAATCACTTTAAAAAAAATTATAGTAGTCCGATCCGGATCCGGATCTTCACCAAAATCTAATCACTTCGTCCTTGCGACACACCCAACCTGTCCACAAAATGTCATCCGGTGCGTCCACAACTTTTTGAGATATCCTGCACACAGTCAAAACAAACAAACAGACAGACAGACAAGGGTGAAAACATGACCTCCTTCCACCTTCGGTGGTGGAGCTAATGATTTGAACATGATGTCCTCGATGCACAAACCAGTGAATGGTTTATTGATTTCATCTTGGATCACAGATTTGCCACTCTTCAATGGAATGATCGTATACAATGACAAATGTTCAAACCGTAATACTTTAGGCAAAATTAAAATCATATATAATGAACGTTTTCAAGTTAGTAACATCCAATTGTGTTTTGATATCAAACCTCAGCCTCCACATTTACTATTCCAAATAATAATGATGGGTTTTTTTTTTTTTAATCCAACATTTATTTGGTTTTGTTTGAACTTTTCTTTGATAAAATCCAACTTTTGTTTGACCTTCCTGACCTCATCACTTTAAACATAACACTAATGGTAAGTTGAAACTTCCATCAAGGCAGAATTACCCTGACATGATGAAGTCTTCTCAGCAGCTGATGATACCCAGTAGGAAGAATATGTTGAAGTGGCATTGTAGCAAAAAGCCCACTGCCCAGGGGCCTAATGGTAGAGAAGCAGGCAATCATTAGGTGATTAACCGGAGGAAAGAGATTACAGTGACAAATGGGACACATTTTGAGGATGGGAAAGTGGCTTTCACTCAGTAAAGAGGACATCTTTTAAGGCACATCAGACGCCATAATTGTTTCACTGCTGAGTTCTTAGATATTTTACATGCGCTGATGTTTCATGATGTCCGTGCAATCGAAATGGCTCGCACTGAGATAAAACGTTACATCTCTTACGCTTAACGTTGACTCGCAGTGAGTGATCGTCTTGTGAAATCGCAGTTCAAACTAAAACGTCCGTTAAATGAGAAATGGGTTCAATCGATGGTGGAAATGATACAGCACTTGCTGATCACAAAGATCCTTATGACGTAAAAACGATGCCAATTGAAGTCGAAGATTGTCGCGATGGAGGTGTGGATGAGTGCAGATGAGTGGAAGGGTGGTGGGTGAGTTTGAGAATAGTTGCCTGAACTAAAGTTGTTGTTTTTTTTGTTTGTTTTTTTTTAACCACAAAAATTTGCCCGGAGCAAAGGCTGGACCCCATGTGAATGGGGTGGAAGACGTGTTGACGCTTCTCGTGCGATGTTCTTTGATCCGTGTGCCCAACCTCCTTGTGAAGTTCGTTTGATCTGTCAATGCGCAGTTTGCTGCAGTAGCTGGAGCGCCCAGGATATTTGAAACGACATCTATAACGATTGGCCGGCCATTCCGGTGCTGGAAAATACCCGATGAGGGTCATCCCAAAAGATCTGTCGTCCTACTTGCAATTAAGTTTTGAAGTAAAAGGTCGAGGTGATCTCAAGGTCATCCTTGTGCTTACTCA
Source organism: Eptatretus burgeri (assembly GCF_056783735.1). Classification (NCBI taxonomy): domain Eukaryota; kingdom Metazoa; phylum Chordata; class Myxini; order Myxiniformes; family Myxinidae; genus Eptatretus; species Eptatretus burgeri. Next base: position 79,999,156 of record NC_140963.1, on the reverse strand, counting down.
TTATTCAATACCAGCAAAGGTACCGTACCTGGCGTTGTTGGGCAACGCCAGGACCCTCCTCCGACCCCTTCCCCTCCCTTCACCCACACCTTCCTCTGCCTCCGACCACCCTTTCCCTTCCCTTCCCTTCTCCCACAAAGGTACTAACACACATCTATTGGACTACCACAATTAAGCACATATTTAGAGACAAACATCACCCATCGCTTCGCTTATGGGAATACGAAGAGAATGGGTAGAAAACCGAAGTCCGAAAGTATCATAATTCACTCTTTTCTATTTCAACAGACTGCTCTCAATTTGACCTTTCTTTCACACCTTATCTAAAAAGTCCAACTGTTACAATGGTTCTCCTCTCCATTCTCTTAATTCATCTTCATTGCATCCCTCAAGTAATATCTTCAGTCACATTTCTGACCTACAAATGAAAAAAAACCCAGGTTGCTATGCATGTTGGCTTTCCATCAAACATCCTTTTTTTTTACCAACTTCACTGCCAATTCACCCCTCTCACCCCTCCCTCTCAAAGCAACCATCACACTCTCCCCCTCCAAGCTTCCCTCTCACGTTTCTCAAAAACTCCCCCCTCACATTTCTACCTCAACTCTCCACACTCAACCTTCACCCACCATTCTTCCCCCTCACTCACCCTTCTCAAAGTTGCCCCCCCCCCTCTCATCCACAAAGCTGCCTCCTTCCCCTGCCCTCTCTCCTCCATCTCATCACACCACCTCTTCAAATCCTCAACTGCCTTCTGCCCCCTTACTTGTTACTCCCCACTGCACCTCAACCCAGCACAACAGAGCCTTTTCTCCTCCTCATCCAGCCCCCTCCCCAAGCTCTTCTGCAATCCCCACACTCAACCCTCCTTACCTCCCCCCCCCACCTCCTCCTTCATACTACCACCCTCTCCTGCTCCCAAAACCTTCTCCCCTTCCTCTTTATTAACAGTGTGGACCTCAAACATCTGGGGCCTTCACTCAAACCTGACAGATCTTTCCATACAGGTTGCCACTGGCAAACCAGACATAATCTGCCTAACAGAAACTTTCCTCCTTTAAGATGTCTCTGACTCCCTCCTCTGGTATGACAGACCTCAGCCTCGTCTCTTAAGGAGTTGCTCTCTTCATCAAAGACTATTCCTCACTCTCCATGCACTGCCATTACCCCCCCCCCAACACCCCAGGAATACCTCTGGCTACGGCTTCCCTCCACTCCCACCTCATGTTAATATGTGTGTTTGGACCGTCCACCAAACAGTGATGACTCCATTTACACCTCACTTTCCAAAAACATGGACCAACTTCTATCCTCTCATCCGAACTCTCTCTTCCTCATATGTGGTGACTTCAATTGTCACCATGCCAGTTGGCTGGGTGTGGGTAACTCTCTCACCTGTCATGGCACTTCACCAAAAGACTTATGTGACTCATTGGAACTGATACAATCTGTCAACTTCCCTACACGGATCTCAACCAATGGTACTCCATCTCTTCTGGATCTGATTTTGACAAATTTCCCTGAAAATATCGGCTGTTCTTCCACCGCTCCAATGGGTTCTTCTGACTTTCTGTTCTGTTCTTCTGACCCCGACTTTCTCCAACATCAACTCCGGGGAATTCTTTCAAAGTAATTTGCTCTCTCCAGTACCCAGATATATCCCCTCTCGTCCTCAGTTGTCCTTCCCTTCCTCCTGCCCATGGTTCACTGAAGCTTGTGATGAAGCATTTGTCCTGAAACAACTTGCCTTTGCCTCATGGAAAGCAAACCCAACTGAGGGCAATCTCAGTTCCTTCAATAAAGCTCGGAACAAGTGTGTATCTACCCTTAGGAGAGCCACAAAACAACATCTTTCTCATCTCAAGTCTGAACTCTCAAACATCTCTCCCTCCTCCAAATCCTGGCGGCGTCTAATCAAATCTGCTTCTGGTGTATGTTCCCCCTCCATCCCCTCCCTTACCTCAAATGGCCACACTGCATATACCGCACGTGAAAAGACTGAACGGCTAAACTCCGTCCAGATATGCATCTAAATCTTGTGTACGAACCCATCACGTTCTGAACCTGCCTTACCCAGTTGCACCCACCTGTCCCTGGACTCTGTGTCTTTTCCTCCTGACCAGGTGGAGAGCTTTCTGTCAAACCTCGATTCAGATTCTGTAACCGGTCCAGACGGCATCAGCCCACGTGTCTGAAAAACCTACTCTGGTGTTCTTGCTCACCCTCTCTTGGTTCAATTCACCCTCACATTTGCTCAAGGCCATCTGCCATCTGCTTGGAAATCAGCAAACATTACTGCCCTGCATAAAAAGGTGCAAAAACAGATCTCTGCAACTACAGACCAATCAGCCTTCTCCCAATCATCAGAAAGGTTATGGAATCCATCATCGCTTCAGATATTAAATCTTTCCTCTTTTCCAATGGCTTCATTTCTGATCATCAATTTGGTTTCAGACCAGGTCAGTCTACCCTGGATATGCTGCTTCTGCTCTCCCAATAATGGATGGAGGTTCTCAATGCCAGACATTAAATCAGAGCCATATCCCTAGACATATCACGTGCTTTTGACATGGTCTGGCACCCTGCCCTGCTCACCAAACTCTCTTCCTATGGTATCCAAGGCCAACTCCACTCATGGCTCACAGACTTCCTCTCCTGTCGCAGCCAATGTGTGGCCCTAAATGGAGTTGTTTCATCCCGTCTTCCTGTCCAGGCTGGAGTTCCTCAAGGCAGCGTTCTGGGCCCTGTTCTTTTTCTGGTTTTCATTAATGAACTCTCCAACTCTCTGGAAAATCCTCTTTATCTCTTTGCTGATGACTCCACCCTCTGCCGTACCATCTGTCATCTCTCAGACCGGCAAGCAGCAGCTTCTTCGCTCACTGCAGATCTGGATAAAATCACAAACTGGTCCAACACGTGGAACATGTCTTTCAATGATGACAAATCTCACACTCTCACTATGTCTCTCCGAAAGGACCGTCTGGAAAACCCCCAATCTACTTTCTCAACAGTCCTCTTGAAGAAGTCCTTTCTTTCAAGCTTCTGGGTCTCACTATCTGCCATGATCTTTCCTGGGAAAGCCACATTTCCAACCTGGCCTCCAAAGTCAGTCGACGACTGGGAATCCTCCATCATGCAAAGTCCTTCCGCGGCCCACCTGAGCTCCTGACCACATTCAAAGCTTTCTTCTGCAGCCTGATGGAGTACTGCTCTCCCCTTTGTGCTGGTGCTCCTGCCTCTCACCTTTCTTGGCTTCACACTGTGGAAACCAAGGCATTTAGGGTCATTGGTATCTCCCGCGATGAGGCTGAGCCTTTGGGCCTCTCACTCTCTCAAAATGGGCAGGTCGGTGGTCTTTCTATCTTCTACTGTCTCCTCTCCAGTCTCTCCCCCCCCCTTGCTGTGTCTGTGATTTGTCCCCTCCATATTTCGCAGGTTGCTCAAGGTCCGCCAGCAAACCCCTTCTGGTGAAACTACCAAAATCACGAATCACTGCTCACCTTCGCTCTTTCATTCCTCTTTTTCTGCGCCTTTGGAATAAACTCCCACACTCTCTTCAATCCCTTTCTTCCCTCCATGTCTTCAAAAACAGCTGTTCAACACCACCTCTTATCTTCCCCCATTAATCCACCACAAACCCACCTCCTTCAAATTCCCTGCCTTGCTTCCCAAAAGTTCCCTGTCGAGTAAAGTCCTGAATCTCCCTGTGGTGTCCATCTTGTATACCCCGTGTTCCCTGCTCCATCCCACTCCCTTCCACAGATCTCCTCATGTCTCTGTTCCCCACTGTTTTGTCCTTCCCTCTCTCGCCCCTCTTGTCTCCTGTACCCTTTGTTGTGCATTGTGTGTTAGCTCTCATACAAGCCTCACCAATGTATACAACAACAAAAAAGAAAGAAAGAGGGGAGAGAGAGAGAGAGAGAGAGGGGGAGCGTAAGCGAGGGTGTGAGAAGAGGGGGAGGCGAGAGAGAGGAGGGATTGGAGGAGGGCAGAGTGAGGAATATGTGTGGGAAGAGAGAGGAGGGAGGGGGAGCAAGGAAGAAGAGGAGTGAAGAAGGGGGGGAGGAAGGGAGGAGAGAGATGCCTCCTCACACCACTCCAGAAGGGAGAGGGTGTGAGCAGGGGGTGGGAGCAAGAAAGAGAGAGGAGGACAGAGAGAGGGGGAGAGCAAGGAAGAGGAGGGGGAAGCAGAAGGGGAAGGGGGTGGGAGAGAGAAAGAAAAAGGAAGGGGGAGAGTGAGAAATGGGGGAGGGGGGAAGTGACACCTCACCACATGTCACTGTGCACTCTGGGATGGTATGGATGTGAGAAGTGGGGTGGAGTGAGAGAAATAGAGAGGAGGCGTTAGGGAACAAGGAGGGAGGGGGAGAAAGGAGGGAGGGGGAGAGAGGAGGGAAGGGGGAGGGAGGAGGGGGTGTGAGGAAGGGGGAACTAGAAAGGGGGAGGCAAGGAAGAGGGGTAGAGCGAGGAAGGGAGGGAGAGTGATGCCTCACTTCATGTTGCTGTACACTCTTGGAGCGAGGGGGGTGGGGTTGTGAGCGAGAGAGAGAGAGAGAGAGAGAGAGAGAGGAGTGGAGCGAGGAAGAGGGTGAGGGAGAGCGATGCCTTATCACATGTCGCTATACACTCCAGGAGGGAGGGGTGCGAGGAGGTGGGTTGGAGAAAGAGAGAGACGAGGGGAGCGAGGAAAGGGGGATGTGTTGCCTCACCACATGTCGCTATACACTCCAGGAAAGAGGGGAGTGAGTGAGAGAGAGAGAAGGAGAGGGGAGAGATAGAGTGAGGAGGTAGGGGGAAGAGCAAGGAAGAGTGGGGAAGGGGGGTGGGTGTGGGAGAGGAACGCCTGAAAAATTCAGTGGAAATTTTTCAGAGTAAATTAATTAAAATAGTATTGCAATATTTTTGCAATTCTCTCTTGACCTTGAAGTTCACTTGTCCTGCTGCTTTACTCATTCTAATCCACCCTTTATGTTTATCGTTCTTTTAATTCGATCTTTAATTTCAATTATTTTGCCTTTTCAACTCTGGAGATTTCCCCACGGAGAACCCAGCCGCGCCGGCAAAAGCCTTTGTGGCCATCCCGCTGGTTCATCATTTTGGTCGCACTTAATGATGTTACACTTTTGGCACCTTCCAAAATCTTTTCAGTCAATATAATTCTCCAAACGGTATAAAAATTTATGTTTAATGTTTTGGCAGTTTCACATTTTCTTGTGTAAATACGGAGAAGGAAGGAGTGATCACAGCTTTGCTTGATTAATGTAAATACATAATTATACGTTTGGTTATAAGAATCGTTAACACCTTTAAATTTTCAGCTTTCACTCCAGATTTTGACACTTGATTACTCCACGTGCTCTGATCCTCTAAGCCGAGACACATTTCGATTATATACTTTAATTAGAGTACATTGTGGTTCCAAGGCAAGACGTTTTTGAGCAGGCAAAAACAAAATGGTGGATAAAGACCCCCTGTGTGGTGAATGTGGGCTGACCAAGGATAAAGCCTGTTTTTGTTTTAATTTAATAATGTCGCTAATTATCTTCAAATGTGTTGTTTGAATCTAGTCAAACACAATTTTCACTCATGCACTCCCTTGGAGTTGCTTTAGTATACGTGCGATGTTTCGTTCCATGACATTTCATGGTTTTTGAGTGGTGGAGGAGACACACTGAAACACTTACACACATACACTGACATATATTTTTTTTGATGTCTGACAAATAGAGTTTCCCACTGTATTTGTTTTGTTTCAGGAATTAATGGCATTTATAGAACCTTCATGGCCATGGCGCGCCACAAGACTAAGTAAATATTTCCAGACCCTTTAAGTTCGTGGTGATGTGGGACAAAAATCCACATGAAACCCACCAATAAATGCAAAGTTTCCAAACGCGTGTCTCCACTTGAGAACGTGTTGAATGATGGGTTCCATCCTTTCTGGGAGGAAAATGCATGTGCACACCAATGTCTACCGCATTCAGGACATTTCATAAGGAAGGTTTCTGTGCTAGGATCAAAAGGCTAGTTGATAGCTGGACGAGGTGCATTGAAGAGGTTGATGATTGTGTCGAATAATGTGACATGAATCTACTATTGCTAGTTCATTAATGGCTCCAATCATTCCCACCTTCTTGTGAGCTCGTCCAGAGAACATTTTTTTTTAGCACAACTGGCCAGGCTCGGCATGAAACTGAAAGTGATTTAGGCAGGACATTATAATTTGTTCATTATGCCGACAATAGCTCACCTGCTCTTCACAAAAGACACCGTGGGATATTCATCGCCCACAAAATAAATAACGCTGGTAGATGGGTTATTTTTCTTAACGTCCTTCCGCCGAACAGCACACACACATTGATGCCTTGCTCTATATGCGGAACACCAGTGTGACAGTTTTCATCTGGGTCGGAATTCGAGCCCAGGATAGACATCTTAAAGGCAAGGGCACACACCTCTACGCACATACCTTGGGAATATAGTGGCACATGGACATTCGCAGGACTGGTAGGTCGGTAGCTTGGGTATGAATGTGCTGAATGTTCTGTTAGTGTTTGTTCATTCTCCACCCTCTAAGCCCTTTCATCCTCAAAATAAATAATAACCCTGGTGATGTCCTTGTACCTTCCCCACTGTTCTGGAAAAGGTACAGGGACATCATCAGACATCACCCCCACCCCTCCTCTCCGAGTGAAATTTAGATAAACCGATACATTGAATTTATTTGATGTTGAGAGAGCGCAGGCATGATGTGCCAAATGGCCTCCTCCTATGTCAGAGTTCCTTGTATAAGCTGTGCTACTCATAAGACATGAATAAAGTTTATAAATGGTAGTATGTTTCTTTATAGAGGCTGACCATTTTTAGGATGACTCTCTCGATAAAAGGGACCTTATTAATTAGTGGTCTCTGCAATACTTTTAAAATTTGCACAAAATTATCAATAACAGACTCAGGATTGAACTGGACAACAACCAACAATAGGAGCAAGCAGGTTTTAGAAGTGGAATCTCAACAATGGATCACCATCATACAATAAATCCACCTCTGGAAAAAATAAAGAGAATGTAAAATTCTGTTTTACATTCATCAATTTTGAAAAAAAGCCTTAGACTGTAAAAACAAATGCCATAATTCAAGCTCCACATCACCTCAATGTTGACTCCAGATACATCAATATACTAAAAAAAGGTATACAATGGTGGAACAGCAGCCTTGAAACTGCACCAACAGTGGCAAAATCCATCCATTGGGACCACAGTGTATCGAGCATCAGTGCTGCCAAAGCAGTCTCCTGTACTATTGGGCACAATTCTGGACAGGTCACCACTCCACCACAGGATACTCAAATGGCTCAATCATCTCAGCAATCTGGTACTCATTTTTCCAACCTCAGAAGGATAATCGACTGAGTCAACCCCACCTGGTCTTAATTCGATGGTCCAGCAGGATTTGAACTCAGGACCCGAGGATCCCAAGCCCAACACCTTAACCATGAAGCCAACACCAGGCATAATGGCAAGATCAACATGGGAATAGGTGTCTAATGGGCAGACATGACCTCAGCAGAATTGTTCACTGCACACCGAAGGGTTCCAACAGATAAACGGGGGGAAAATAGAGCAACAAATGTGGATCTAGAAATGCTAAATCAGATGAGATTTGAAGGTAAGATTGTTTTTATTTCAAACTATGATGAAGAACTGAAGATTATGATGGAAGAACTCAATTCAGAAAGTCAAAAAATCGGACTAAAATTAATACGAAGAAGGTAAAATTGATATTCATCTGCTCTCCCAGAAAGGAAGAGATTCAGATTGACCATTGCACAATTAGATAAACCAGCAATTACATTTACTTTGGACAACTTGTACAAAAGGATACAGTTCACTTTGAAGAAGTTAAGAACACGCACTAGAGCAGGATGCACAGCATTTGGAAAATTTAATAGTCATGAAAAATAAACAGTGCTTATGTCTGAAAATGAAAGTTTGTAATTGGCGTGTTCTACCCGCACTGTACCATATGGTAGTGAAACATGGTCTTCAACATATAATATCAAGGAAACATTGATCAGCATGCAAAGAGTCGTGGATAGATGCTATCTTGGTGGAATGAAAAGGGGCAAGAAGATAAATTAATGGATCTTAATCCATAAATTGATGGATTAAGATAAATTAATGGAAAATAAAATTCCATTACCTTGTGGTCACAATCAAAAAATGACATGGAACTGGGTCAGACACTTAGCAAGAGAAACGGACAACCAACGAACAAGAATTACGGACTAGCAGCTGAGAGAAAGCCCAGGAAGAAGCAGATGGTAGAACAAAGATCAGATGAAGAGATGGAGTTGAGAAATTTCCCTCAGTATTATACAATGGCCTGCATAGAATTGAATAGAACAAGACAGACCATGTTGAGGGGGGTCTTTGTCCTGCAGTGGAGTAAATAGGCCCGTCGAGCCTCGTACTGCACATGTTGAAAGAAATTTGGTTTCGCCGCTGTTTATTACTTCTACATAAGAATCCAACATAAGGGCATTTATAAAAAAAAAAAAACACAACCATTAAGTGACGTCACAAAGACTGCATTGTAAAGCATTTAAAATCGAGATCCAAAGATGAAGAGAAGAATCCATTAAACAGCTGCTCATAAACTCCACAATGGTCTTATCTAAAATGCAAGTTTATCAAATCGATAGGAACATTATTATTCTCACCCAATACGGCACTTTCAAAATGATGTATTCTACCCAAGAATGCTTGCGCGCATGCTTATAAACTCCATGAAACGGCTGCATTCAGGACATCATAAAGTACAAGATCCGACAATAAAGTTCCAGGATTAAAGTAACAGAAAATTTTATTTTAAACGTACCAATTATGTTTGGTGGTTGCCTTCAAAGTCATCTCCCTGGAAGTCCAAATATGCTTCCCAACATCACTGTCTTGCTTTAAAGCACCCTTAGAAGTCATTGGTTGAAAGGCCATTTAGCTCATTGGCCACGGCTCTCTGGATCTCTTCTATTGATGAAAAATGAGCTCCTTTCATTGGAGTTTCAGACGCTGGGCAGATTGGACCAGCATTCTCACCCTTTTCACGTTTTCGTCCGTTTTGGCAATCGATGGGCGTCCCAACTGTGCGTCATCTTTGACGTCCATTATTCTTTCCGCAAACCTCTTGGTCCACTCCAACACACATGATCTTGGTATTGTGTCTTCCCTGTACACCAGTTTCAACTTGTCTAAAATGTCCATGCCACTTTCATTTAGTTTTACCAAAAACAATGATGATTCTCTGTTCCATAAATCTGTTGTTCATCTTCAGAATATCATTGCAACACTTCGAATTTTTTTTTTTTTTTAAACTCCAGTATGGCTACAAAACACAACCGAGCAATACAACGACGAACACAGTACTGACAGGAAGATTACGATGGACGTCCAATTACTAAACCCAAGCCAGTGCTGCCACCTGTCGAGAAGAAACATAAGTCCTGGAAATTTATTGTCAGACCTTGTATATCGTGTGGAGGAAATCATGATTGTTTCCTCATGGCTCACAAAGCCTCGAAAGAAAGCTGAAGATACTTACAAAAGTACCTGAGAGAAAGGGCTGTGCATCTACACAACAAAGAATTTAAAGAACTTTCTTCGCTCGCCAAACAGGCAGCTGCTCATACTGCAAACTCCCGACCATGTGAGCCAGCGCAGGTGGACGGGCGCGTGTTACACAAACCCCCAATGGATCACTACAAGTGAATTGACTGTGTATCTGGATTAGTTGCTTCTTACAATCAATGGGAAGGACATATGTGTGTCTTGTGCATGTACATGGTAAGATTAAATGATGATATTTACTATTTATCTTTTTGGGAGGAAGGGAGGTGGGAGGTACGGGAGCTGTGAAGGCTATTATAAATATGTTGTTTGTTTCCAGGGCCACAAGAGCAACCAGAATGGCACACAGTAGAGCATGTACTTCTACCAGGCTGAACAGTTTCCGTGTTGTCCCACTGATAGGCTGAATCTGAATCCGAATATTAATCAAAATCTAATCTGCTTGTCTTTGCCAACTCATTCACCAAGCTTTGTCATAACCCATCCACACCGTTTTGAGATATCATGCTATACTGTCGGACCACACTATTTGTTGGAGATATGTTCCTGGAAAATGCCGTGAATATCGAATCCGTGAATGTCGGGGCTTGTTTCAAAGGTAAAAAAGGGGGATAGGTTCTTGGCGATTCGTGATTCATAAGGGAAAATAAAAAAAATCCTGAGAAAAACTGTGAATACGCCCGTAAAAACCACAAATACGCCCGCAAAAACAACATGTAAATAAAAAAAACCCTGCAAAACTGTCAATACGTCAGAGAAAAACCGCGAATACATCATAAAAACGTGAATATGCTCGCAAAAAAAAAAACACGTGAAAAAACGCGAATACGCGAAGCACATGGCTGCAAATATGCAGCGTCTGCGAATAGTGGGGTCCGATAGTGTATCGTTTTTGGCTCCATCACTCAAAGGTGAACAACCACTTAAAAATTATCGGATCCAGATCTTCACCAAAATCAAATCAATTCGTCCTTGTCACACACCCAACCTCTCAACCAGATTTTGTCTGAATCCATTGACAACTTTTTTGAGATATCCTGCTCACAGTCAGAGACAGACAAACAGACAGGAGTGAAAACGTAACCTCCATCCACATTCGGTGGTGGAGGTGATTATGTTAGATTTTTGCATCTATTGCTAAAAGTTAAGGCGTCCGTGGGTGTGTGTCATTTCGAAGGTCACAAATTGACTCGAGGAACACGAGATGCAGGAATATCTGTCCTGACTCATCTTTGACCCTTCTCTATCCACACATCATTCTTCATAGAAATAATATGCTTCCAAAATTAGTTTTGATACGTAAAAGAAAATAACAATTTGTCGAGAATCGTTTTATAGTTGTGTGAAAGGTCCGTTTATCCTACCACCTAAGAAGCCAAGTACATACATCAAGCGAGACAATTAATTGTTTTTATTGTCCTGTATTGTGCGGTTTTCATGCACAAAACGTCCCATTTTCATGTTCTGTCTTCTCTTCGTTTGATTTCTATTCTGCTTTTTATTACTTTGCCAGGCTATGTAAACGAATTACATGCCAATAACTGGGCAGATTTGTTTACTACATTTTTAACCTAAAGTGACGAACACCAAAGGTTTACACGGACGAATCTTCTAATGGTTCCTTAAGCAATCCCATGATAAATGGCATGCAAGGCCCATCTCGGGATTTGAAAGCATTGTTACATCATTGCCAAAGGAGGGACAGCAGCAAAGAAAGTGGTGTCAGGAGTGGGGTTTTGAGAGGGAGAATTTTGGTGGGGGGATAGGGGGTTGGGTTCTGAAATAGGTGGGGGTTTGGAGTTACCGAGGAGCTCAATTCCCTTTGACATCTTCGTTTTTAGACGAATTATTGTCAAGCATACTTGCCTGGTTCTAAAAACCTTACCGAGACCGGTGGGACAAATTGATGTACAACATGCACGTGCATTTGTAAAGCGGTAAAATGTTATTTAATAACCATGAGTATTATGACGATTGGGAATAAAAAATATCCACAACGCAGATGTTTGAAAAGCTTCTCGAGCCATCTGCTGGAAAGATTGTATCTTTGCTCAGCGGGATGTTAGGGAGTGGGTGGTGGATGCAGTGGAATGATTAAATGAGAGTAAATCTATCCTGAGTGTGATCGTTAGTGAGGAGAGGGGGAGGGAGGAGGAGGTGAGGTGAGGGGGGAGGAGGAGGTGAGGGATGCATTGGAATAATCAAATATGAGTAAGTGTATCATTGGTGTGATCGTGATCTCTGCGCTCCAATGAGTTCTGGTTGACAACTCCAACCTGACCTGGATGGCTAAACATTAGGTTGGATCATCTTCAGGTTCCATAACATCCGACAGAGAATCCACTTTCCCCTGGGTGGGGGGGACTCCCGGTGACTCCCACGACCCATGAATCAGACGAATTTGCGCTTCACCTACTGTTAAGTGTTAAGGAACATGTTTGTGGAGTGAAACTCCCAGCATTGCAGGAGAGAGCCCAAAGGGATTCATCAGATTGCTTTTTATGAGCCTTATGTCATGTCCAAGAACCGATGGTGCTTATATTGGACAAATTCCATGGCGTGTCCACCAGCGGATGCAAACAGGTGAACATGCTGCGAAATGGCCGTTCGGTCCATCTGCTGCTGTGTTACTTATGAATGCACATCGCCCACATGGACACATCGGTGAGTGTAGTTTCACAATGGAAGATTTCCCTTCGTATCATATTATGGAAATGTCATTCACGTTACAAATCCACCCGGGCATCTCCACAACAAGCAGATGTTGTTGTTTTTAAAAATTTTAATTTAACTAACTTTTTTGTTTTTTGAAAATTTATATATAATTATTTATTTAATAATTATTTTTATTTAATATATTTAATTTTTATTTAATTTAATTTTTAAAAACTTTTTTTTTTCATTTTTTTGACCTCTTTACCTTCCTCCACCCAACATTCGTCCGACCTGTTCATTGCACTGCAAAATGTGCTCAAAGTCAGTGGAACACCCCGTCAAATGTCCCGCACATCTCACGGCTCTGGTTTGCTCCACCAGGGCCTCTTGACCTCTTGGAACTGAGTGCCACCCGCGGGTCCATTGCTGAGCTCACACATCCCATCAATTTCGGGCATACAGGTACACTGACGCGAGTTCTTGACGTGGAAATGTAACTGCATCAAGAATTCACATCAATGCACCTACAATATTCCTGACAACCTCACCTGACCTGCAATAAATACACCTTACAGGATATCTTTGGGGGTGGGGGGTTAGTTAAACCCCGCCCCCGCTGTGAACAGTTATTTTCAACAAAAGTCATGAGTTCAGTGTTTTACTGTAACAGTGCATGATCCTGTTTAGTACATGCAATGCATTCTGTGCCTTTCACACAGCTAATTAATTATATATTTCGCAATGTGACCATAAACCCAAATCCCTGTGACCATAAACCCACAGCCTTGTGACCATAAACCCACAGCCTTGTTGTGACCATAAACCCACAGCCTTGTTGTGACCATAAACCCACAGCCTTGTTGTGACCATAAACCCACAGCCCTGTTGTGACCATAAACCCACAGCCTTGTTGTGACCATAAACCCACAGCCTTGTTGTGACCATAAACCCACAGCCTTGTTGTGACCATAAACCCACAGCCTTGTTGTGACCATAAACCCACAGCCTTGTTGTGACCATAAACCCACAGCCTTGTTGTGACCATGAACCCACAGCCTTGTTGTGACCATAAACCCACAGCCTTGTTGTGACCATAAACCCACAGCCTTGTTGTGACCATAAACCCACAGCCTTGTTGTGACCATAAACCCACAGCCTTGTTGTGACCATAAACCCACAGCCTTGTTGTGACCATAAACCCACAGCCTTGTTGTGACCATAAACCCACAGCCTTGTTGTGACCATAAACCCACAGCCTTGTTGTGACCATAAACCCACAGCCTTGTTGTGACCATAAACCCACAGCCTTGTTGTGACCAAAAACCCACAGCCTTGTTGTGACCATAAACCCACAGCCTTGTTGTGACCAAAAACCCACAGCCTTGTTGTGACCAAAAACCCACAGCCTTGTTTTGACCATAAACCCACAGCCTTGGTGTGATCCTAAACCCACAACCTTGTTGTGACCATAAACCCACAGCCTTGTTGTGACCATAAACCCACAACCTTGTTGTGACCATAAACCCACAGCCTTGTTGTGACCATAAACCCATAGCCCTGTTGTGACCATAAACCCATAGCCCTGTTGTGAACATAAACCCATAGCCTTGTTGTGACCATAAGCCCATAGCCCTGTTATGACCATAAACCAATAGCCCTGTTGTGACCATAAACCAATAGCCCTGTTGTGACCATAAACCCACAACCTTGGGGGCCATGTGTCGCACCATCACTTGCTGCAAGCACCATCTGACCAACTGGTGGTGCCTGACACACACACACACACACACACACACACACACACACACACACACACACACACACACACACACCCTGTTTAGGAATCCTTCATACAGTTGAGGAAATCTATAAATTGTTGTTTTTGTTGTTGTTGTTTTTTTTTGGGGGGGGGAGACGTCATGGGATGGTTTGCCATGAGCTAAACATCTGGGGGTAATCCACTGCGCTGATGATGGCAATGTGCCAGTAATGCGTTGGTGGATGGATTCCCTTGCAAACAGGGTGAAGGGGAGGACCTGGTTTTGCCAAAGCCGATGTGGACAAACCAATATGTGGCTTATACAAATATACTTTTGATTGCAAAGACATCTGCCCTTTCCTACCTGTGCCCTCCCCAAACCACCCCAGGTCGCACATGTTTCTCAAGAAACCATCACCTGCTCACCCTCTCAAAGTCGAAACTGTTTGTCACCTGTATTCATTCCTCTGATTATGGAAACCTCTCCATGTCCCATTGTCTTGTCCTCATCGCATAAATATTTCAAATGCACATCCATGATTTCTTCCACACATGCTGATTTTTTCCCTTACTGTTCCTCTCTGGAGGAGGCGTTGTTACTCGTTTTGTGGTTTTTTTCGTCCTCGGGTATGTTCACCGAACCCCACCTCCTGCCTCTCCATATCCTTTAGTATTCAGTCGATCTGCTTGCTGCCCTGTCGTTCAGCTACTTCGTGAGCTTTTATTGAAATAAATTAGGAGACATCGACACACTTTCTCCATAAATGACAAAGACGATGAGAGACAACAGACAAAAAAGATAGGATAAGGGATTTTAACCTTTATTCAAAACATCACACTGAAAGTGTATTGATGGGTATGGGCGTCGATTGGTGGGGGACGGGGGGGACATGTCCCTCCCACCCCCCCCCCCACTTTTTATCAAAGGGGGGGGGACAACATATCGATTGTCCTCCCCCCCCCCACTTTTTCATTGAACGTAAGTTACGAAACACAAAACGAGCTGCTCGAGTACAACCAGGCCAAGATGCTCCTCAAATACAAGAAGAAATGTTTAAATCTCTATTAAAGTTTTATTGGTCTATTATAGTTTTATTAAAGATGATAGGCTAACAATTCAACATTGAGAATCCGTGCTTCCCAAGCCCCATGATCTCCCACCGGCCAAGCGTCCACAGCGACGTCGCTTTTCGATCCTTCCATGTCGGCTCTTCCTATCATTGCGAAGGAGAATTCGCCAAGCGTTGGATTGTTCACCCACTAACAGGGAACGTGACCTGGACATTTTGAGGTATGTTGGGACGTTTTCGGACTTTGTATCGTCATTTTATGAGTGTTTAAAGAAATCGCGGCTTCATGGCCCGGAGCGCCACGCCTCGGAAAGTGTTAGGCCGCAACGGCTCGGGGCTCCTTTAGCGACCAAAATAGTTTATTTCACCTTTCTAACTAATATCGCCGGATGCCTGATGTTATTACCTGCACGATGATGTGTGTGTTTAATTCTTGTGACTTTTCACTGTCGAGTTATAAGGCATTAAAAGATTTTGCGGCCTGGTATGCTGATTGAGATGGTGAAGCTTGTGCAGGATGACGCGGTTTCACTCTCCCGGCTCGCACGAACCAACGGAAAGATATTTTGTAATTCTGTTTTCATATTTCGCAGTCGATAACAGTGGCCTAAATCCCAACGTTGAAAACCGGGTGAAAATCGAATGCAAGTGGGTATTTTGGCGACTGAATTAGCTTTGAATACTTGGGAAACATTAAACATAATGCGCTGATTCACTCGCTTTTGCGGCGGTTAATGTAAATAATTTTTTCATCGGTACTTGGACTGAGGGGAGGTATAGACCTACAAAACGAGAGGTATCATTCGGTCGTCGGACTTATGAGTGTTTAATTATAGATTTTAAAAGGTAGCTGTTGAAAAATATGCACAATTCACCTCAGCGGTTCGGACAAACGAACGGAAAATTATTTTTGAATTCTGTTCTCGGATTATACAGTATCTATAGGGTAGTAATGAGATTACCTCGAAAATCCGATTTAAAAAGGCTATGGCTTCGTAGCTCAGCCGCGGCTTGCAATTTTTACTCGGAAAAATAACGTTCTGGAAGGAATTTCTCTTCCGCCATCATCCGAATAATTTTCCGTTTTGCACGAGGACGAAGAGGAAGGATAGACCGACAGGATAAGGTGTCTCGTTAAACTGTGTGATTTACAATGATTAAATTAGAGATTTTAAATGCAGCGTTGAAAATAAAATAGAGGATTGTCAGCTTCTTCTTCACCATGTCTGACCCCGAAACGGTTCTCGGCCCCTTTAGCGACCAAAATGGTTTATTTCACCTTTCTAACTTATATCGCACTATACTTAAACAAAACGGACGGGCACGCACTATACTTAAACGAAGGCACGCAGTTTCAAAGTTGTTGTGGTTTTTTTTTTTTTGCATGTACGGCCACGCACTAGTGGAAATGATGAACGTATTTACAAATCAACAAACTATGTACAATAATTGGAAAGAAGAGAGTGCACGTCCGGACGGCAACAGATCTTATTCCCTGGTCTCCTGGTCTCCTGGTCTCGTGGTTTGTGAGAGGTAAAGAATTACATAAATGTTCACATTACAACTGATTTTATCTCATTCCTTTGGTGAACCCTTTTGATGGCATGCAAATCAAGAACACAATCTTTAACGACGACGCTAACTATGAACCAATAATATCATAATCATCTCACTCAACTTTAGCTCATTGGTTAATTAATTAATGCAGATGAAATGAAATGATGAATATTAATAATCCCAGGTAATAAAATACCAGGGTATCTGACCCTAACCAAAAGTAATAAAAGTAATAAGCACGTAGCCGGGAACTAAGCGAGTAATGGAATGCTAAATTAAGAACTGAACTCGTATCGGCGCTCTTTTAGTAATACGTGTGCTACGCAAAGCTTATCACATGTCAACATTGTGCCTGGAGGTATAGTGACCTAGCCAAAAGTATGTTGACCTTAAAAATGCCCTGTTACGCAAAAATAACCCTTATAATTCACATGTCAAAATTTATTCAACTGAAATGTTATTCCCTTCTCGTTTCATAGAGGATATGGATGTCACAAAGTTTTTCGTGACAGCATCAAGTACTACATCCCTGACCACTCTCCTGGAGCAATCAAGTTCCCAGAAAGAGGTGGATGATTCAAAGGAGAAGATAGCAGAAAAGGGTGCATGTGCGAGTACTCGGCCTAATTTCCCAGATCAGCCTTTTCAACCTCATGATGTCAGTTGTATCCCAGTCCAAATACTGCCAAACCGAAAGTTGAAGTTTCAACAACAGTGGTTCAAAGATTTTCCGTGGCTTCATTTTGATCAGAGCATCGGCGGTGTACTGTCACACCTGTACGGACGCTTCTCGTGAAAAACTTACCGAACTTGCCCGCTGTGCAGAAGACGCATTTGTCTCGAAGGGCTTTCGGAACTGGAAAAAGGCTACAGAAAAATTCAGACAACACGAACGATCGAACACACATAGGCTTGCCTCTGAAAATCTGAAATGTCGCAGAAGTCAACCTGGTGTCCATGTGCAGCTGAGCAGCAAACTGTTAGAAAAGCAAAGATCTGCACGATCAGCACTTCTGAAGATTATCACCTCACTGCAATATTTAGCCCGACAAGGTTTTGCAATTCGTGGGAAGGATGCCTCTGAAGGGAGTTTCAAAATGCTCTTACAGTTGCAGGCCGAGGATGATGTAAACCTCAAGATGTGGCTGTCAAGGAAGACGATGTTCACAAGTGGAGAAATTCAGAACGAAATTCTACAGTTGATGAGTCATGCCATCCTCAGAAATATCTGCAGTAACGTGAATGAAATGTTCACTCAGTTCGGACTCGTAACTGATGGAACGCAAGATATTCAGGGTAATGAGCAGGAGTCGGTGTCTGTGCGCTATGTGACAGATTCCTTTGATGTTCAAGAAGATCTCATCGGCCTCTACCAAGTATCGTCAACAACAGGAGTATCACTTTGTAAGATGTTTCAGGATGTTCTAATTCGGTGTCAACTCCCTATTGAACACCTTAGAGCGCAGACTTACGATGGGGCAAGCAACATGTCCGGAAAGTACAAGGGCTGTCAAGCACAGCTAAAAAAAACTCCAACCGCTGGCCAATTATGTTCACTGTGGAGCTCATGTCACCCAACTCATTACATCCAAAGCCCTACAAACTGCACCGTTCATGAGCGACGCCCTTGATTATGTCCAGGTACTCAGCAACATCTACAACAACTCTGGAAAATTCAAGCATCTGTACTTGAATATCCACGCTGACGATGCTGACACTCCTTGCCCTACACGCCTGAGGCCAATTTGCCTGACGCGTTGGTTAACTCAATCTCCTGCCATGAAATCGATATTGGATAACTATGAAGCGGTACTGGATACCCTTCAACAAGCAAGTGATGACTTTAGTACGAACACGGCATCGCGAGCCAACGGTATTCAAAGCTGTCTTTCATCAGGAAAGTGTGTTCTCGGTCTGTTTGCATCATTGCCCGTTCTCCAATCCCTTGAATACCTCAATAAGGCACTTCAGGGTTCACAAGTTACCGTCTCTGGTATGCTTACTGCTGCAAAGGTAACTGCACAGAATCTCCAATCTCTCCGTACCGGACCAGACGTTTAAGGAGGTTTTCGAAGCAGCACAACAGAAGCTCCAGCAGTGCCAACTAGATCCAGTGACCCTCCCTCGTAAGCACAAGCTTCTGAAGAGACTTGATGGAGGCACGCAGAAATACACTGCCAATTCTGCAGAGGAGGTATACAGAGTTGAATTTTTCAAAGTCATCGACAGCGCATCCGAGAACTTGAATGAGTACTTCACATCAACCGACCTCATGGCTTATAGGGACTTGGGTGAAATGCTCCTGTCTGGGTCATTCAAACCACAAATAGTCCGCAAATATCCTGAACTGTCGGATTTCCGAGAGTAAGAACTTGGCTTCTTTCGTAACCAGTTCAGTGGTTCATCTGTTGAGGATTACCGTAAGATATTTGTCGACATGGTGCCGGAAGTCCGTTGAATGTTCCCACAGGTAGAACGTTTTCTTAGGCTTCTATTGGTTTCCCCAGCAAGTTCATGCGAAGTTGAACGGTCATTCAGTGCACTCAGACGTATGAAGACTTGGTTACGTTCCACAATGACCCAACAACGCCTCAACCATCTCATGATCTGTCATGTTCACCGAGATCGTCTGACTGCACTTGACCCCCAAGACATTACTACAAAGTTAACTGGATCGGCAGACAAGAGGGTTCATATTTTTGGCAAGTTTTAAGGTAAGTTGACCATACTCGTGTAATATTGGGTAGTCGATCCAGTCGAAAAAAAAAAAATTTATAATTTTTTTTTTTAATTTGTTCTACCTTTATTATCAGTTTTTCCGTCGATATGTTTGTCTGTCTGTCTGTCTGTCTGTTCGGTCCAGTGCTCCGTTAATACAATGGCAATTTCGATGAAACTTGGTGGGTAGGTTCATACCATGACCTAGTTGTGTGCAAATGAGAACCGTTGCTATGGACACCACCGTTGCCTAGCAATGGGACTTTGAAATTTTTTGAAAAATCATAAAAATATTAATTTTTTCGAAAATCAAAAATCAGGCCACGAGCGACTGTGGGCAGCACATTCAGTCATATTGTCAAAAATTTCCAGCCGAATCCTATGAAAACTGTCGGAGAAGATAGACTTTGAATGAACCCTGGTCAAAAACAATAAAAAAACGAAGTTCTTTATATCTCAAACACTACGAGTCAGATATACATGAAACTGGTATGGTAGGTTCATGGTATGTCCTAGTTATGTGTGAGAGAGAACCGTTGCTATGGACTAGCAACGGCCGAAAAACCTCTAAATGTGGGGATATTTTAACGAAAAAACAATCTGCAGCATTAACCCTTGAAGCTCGAATCATGAATTTTATTTTGCTTAATCCTCAGGTCATTCCCCATCGAACGGGCCCATCGCGTCAGGTTCTATTGGGTAGGCGACTACCCATGAAGTGGGCTTCGTGGTCTGGACATGCAATGTCGTCCCCCCCCCAACCCCCACTTTTCAAAAGAAATCGACGCCCATGTTGATGGGAACACTAATTGGGACACCCCAAAAATATTGCCGTAAATGTGTGCACGATTTGTGCACAGTGAAGTTTATGACCCCGCACGCACAAAGCGAAACGTTTTTATTTATTTATTTGTTTTTTAGCGAAAAGTGTGGTTAAACAATGTCTGTCTGTCTCGAGACGTCAGTCAATGATCGAGAAACAACTTAATTTCAATTGATTGAAAGGTGAAGGCCACCGAAGGTGAAGGAGGTTATGTTTTCGCCCCTCTGTCTGTCTGTTTGTTACGCATTTCAGCAATTATGTTGGTAGGTTGTGTGTGTGTCATTCTGTGTGTCTGTCTGTCTGTCTGTCTGTCTTTGTTTGTGTGTTTGTTTACCCTGTAGCAGCCACACCGTTTCAGCAATCATAACCAAACTGGGTACAGACGTCAGCCATAGTCCAACTTAGACACTTGTCGTTTTTGGTGAATCTAGGTCAAAGGTCAAGGTCACCGAAAAACCGAAATTCTTATTTTCGCAATAACGTCTGCTAAAATGGTCGTATCGACTTCAAACCGAATCCAAAATGTGCATCTTCCAATTCTGCATCCAACCATATGTCTCATTTGGGTGTCACACCAACACCCTTCTTAACGGTTGGGGGTCGAATGTCAGTGGGGTCGGGTCAAAACTTTCAAATTGCGATAAAAACGCCATTTCGATCCCGATTGACTTCCAATTTGGCATGTGGTATCTTGGTATGAGTGTCCTATCGTATGCCCAAAATGATGAAATTTGGTTCAGCCACTTCCGGTTACCATGGCAACAAATTTCAAGTGTTGTAAATTCGTTGTTATTGGTTTCATTTCAGGGAGGTTTGATGTCGCGCATGCATAGCTTGTCACTATTTGAAGTCACAAGGTCAAGGCAAATCTGGTGACCTTGAAAGATCAAGCTCCAGGTTTTTGTTTTTTCAGAGATCATGAAGATATGACAAAGTTATTCCAGCAATTCCTTGCTCAACGAGCAATTTCATTTGTTTGTTTGTGTACAGGATATCTCAAACATTTTGGGCGGATTCGGATGAAACTCGGTGGGCATGTTGGGTGTGTGACAAGGACGAACTGTTTAAATTTTGGTGAAGATCCGGATCTGGATCCGACTAGTAGAATTTTTAAAGTAATTCTTCACCATTGAGAGATGGGGCCAAAAATGATAGATAGCATGATGTCTCAAAAAGTTGTGGACGGATTCAGATGAAAGTTGATGGACATGTTGGGTGTGTGACAAGGACGAATTAATTAAATTTTGTTGAAGATCAAGATTGGGAATAGGCCCATCAGTGGGATACAAAATGTAAACTGTTCAGCCTGCTGGAGGTATGTATGCACCCCACCGAGTGTCCTCGTCTGTCTTCCTGTCTGTCAGTCTAACAAAATTGAAAATCATTTCAAACAAGAAAGTCACTGTTTTTAGGGATGTCATGAGGACACAAACAATAGGCATGAAGAACCAATGTAATGTGTTAAATAAGGTGATGTAAAAGATAGTTCATCAATGGTGGTAAACATCCGTAGAAAGTTTTTTTTTTTTTTCTACAACCATTAAAACTTTTATTATCTTGCCAAAACGAAGTTTTTGCAAGATATGTTAGTCAGCTTGTATGTTTTTTTTTTTTTGTCTGTAATCACATATAAAAAATTCTGCAGAGCACAGTTATCATTGGAAATTTTTGTAACTTTGCATATCAGAGGCCTATAGAGGTCCCTTTCAGTGCACAAAATTTTGAAGGTCAAGGTCAAAGGTCAAGGTCACTTTGTCGCAAATCAGGGGAGTCGACGAAACCCTTATTTTTTGAGTAATTTTGATCGGATCGTCTTCAAACTTCATGGGAATATAGTTCATGGTCTGGCGCTCAGCTGATTAATTTTTGGTGGCGATTGGCCTTGACCTTCATGGTTAGCGCCTGAGGTCAAACATATTTGACCCCAAGGTCAAATTTTCAAGTTTTAGGAACCATATCGTGTCGTACCTCAAATTGAACACCTCGATGAGTGCTTTCTAGATATGTCAAGCTTGAGACATTATGTCGTCATTTGGTGACGTTATGAGGCAAAAGCATATTTTTCATGGTTACTCTGTAGAACGATTCTCATCGGAATCTCTCGTAGGCAGATATTCCTCAAGGAGTCGCTCCTAGTGGATAGCAGCTCTGTTCACCTCAGTGTGACCTTAAAGAAGTCACACCTGGTCACCTTTTGGCAAGATACGGGTCACCCTGCGGGTGACATTGGTTTATTTTATTTCTTACTTACATGGATTTACTTGGATGTGGAGGCTGGAAGTTATGGTTATTTGTCCCTCGTTGCTGCACTGATGCATGTATTCCTCTGGGATAGTTGGTAATTCAACGGATGATTTGCCCCGTGTACTTCCAGTGCTGACTTGAACTGGTTGACCGTTTTTGCGTTGACTGCTCTTTCAGGTGGTGAGTTCCAGTTGTTGATTCTTCTGACTGAGAATGTATTCTGCCTTCGTCTGGTTCTACATTTGTACACCGCTTTTTCCCCAATTCCATATCCAGGCATTGCATGACGTCATCGCCGGGCTCGAAGGAAGGGAGTACTCAATATTTACTCTGTTTGTTTTCTTGTTTGTTTTCTTGTTTGTTTTCTTGTTTGTTTTCTTGTTTGTTTTCTTGTTTGTTTTCTTGTTTGTTTGTTTGTCCAGGCAATATCACAGCCATCCTTTGAGCTAAGAGGCTGAAATTTGGGGACAAAAGTGAAGATGTGCTTTGGCAAAAACAGTATTTTTATTTTTTTTTCATTAATCAATTAATTGATGAATTACTCAATTAATATCGATTTATTAATTACGTATTACCCTTGCCGAAGGATTCAGAGAGCATTTTGGGTTTTTTATTGCATTTGGGTCCGTTTGTCTGTCTGTTTGTCTGCACAGAACTTTCATGTTTTTCTCTGCAACCGCTTGTTGGATTGAGACGAAATTTTCACCATTGCTGCAACTACTCATGTATAATATTTTAATGATAATTATGATGTCATAGGTGATGTGGTGTGGCAGTCATCTATCTATAATTCCAGCAATCTCTGTGTGTGTGTCTGTGACCGTTGTTTCTCGACAACCACTGGTCCGATCTAATTGAAACTTGCCAGGTATATTGCTGGGGACCTGAGTATGTGCCTTTTCGAGGTTTGATATTAATCGGAGGAGTGGTTCCCATGTTATGGCCATTTATTTACCAAACCAATGACAGGACACTGTGCTATGACATGACGATTGATGTCACAATTCTTCTTTTTTTTTCTTTTTCTTTTTTCATGTACATCCTCGTTTGCCGCACTAGTATTTGAAAAACGGAAAAACATTGGACTTCTGTTCCTCTGAAACAGCACCAAGGAAAAAAATAAAACTTGGCACATAGCAAGTATTCCTCATTTGGAATGAGTGAGATTCTTTTTGACGTCATCGGTGCCCTTGTTATGATGTCATAATTGCATTTGTAGAATGCCACATCCGATCAGTATGAACATTTTTGCGGGTCATCTTGGGATAAAATGGTCCACAGAAATTTTTTAATGATGTCATCAGTCACATGATTCGGCAGCCATTTTTTTTTAACCTTCAAAAAATCTTCTCTGAAACGGCTGAAAAGATCGAGGTGAAACTTTACACATATACATGAGGAACAAAAGGGTTACACATATGATGTCATAGGTCACATGGTTTGCCAGCCATATTGGATTTACCCTAAAGCCTATAAAAATACACCACTCAATAGAAGTCCTGGCGAGGGTTTGCAATCTCTGATTGTACTTTTTCTTGTTTATTTTCTTTATCATCTCAGCAATATCTCAGGCACCTTTTGAGCAAGGAAGTTGCTATTTGGACATGACAGTGAACAAGTGATTTGGCTATAAAGGGTATTTTTGATTTTATTTATTAATCTATTTATTGATTAATTATTCATTTTTTGATTGATTACTTAATTTTCAGGAGCTAATTTTCAAAATGTTACAGATTCGGATGAAACGCTGGTGGTTTAGGTATGTTGTTCGGCTATTGATTGAGAAATCAATTATTTTACGATTATTATTTATTTATTTTAATTATGCAATTAATCAATTATTGTACACTGCTCCCTCCCAATTCCATCCTCGTTTGCTGCATTGCAGCATCGCCGGGTGTGGAAGGCGCCCGGCAATGTCACGTGCTGGAGGGTTTGTTATTTATTTATTTATTTGGCATGGAGTGGTGTACTTTTGAATGTACCGCCACTTGTGAGATGGCAGGCTTATTAAACAGGTATTTTTCTTCAACTTTTACACGGGAATAGTCAGGAGAATTGCCAATAGCTGAGAGTATCTATAAAGGTGGTGAAGAAGAGCTTTTACAGAAGATCCAGGTTTGAGTGGAGGAAGTAAAGGAACAGCTGGGTAATCTAAGAGTAGGTAAGGCTCCAGGTCCAGATAATATGCAACCGAGAGTATTGATGGAGGTGGCTGAGTAGGTAAGCGAGATGTTAATGGATATTTTCAATTGTTCCCTGGAGTCAGGACAGATACCGGAGGATTGGAGAGTAGTAAATGTATCACCATTATTTGAGAAAGGATCCAGAGAAGAATTGGGAAACTATAGACCTGTTAATTTGACTTCATTGTGGGGAAGGTGTTGGAGATATTAATTAAGGACCAGATGAGGAACCATTTAAACAAATACAGACTAATTAAAAATAGTCAGCATGAGTTTACCAAAGGTATTTCCTGTTTAACAAATATTTTAGAGTTATATGAAGCAGTGGATGGTGGAAAGGCAGTGGACATAGTATATCTAGACTTTAAGAAGGCATTTGATAAGGTACCACATCGGAGGTTGTTAGCCAAAGTGAGGGCTTGTGGAGTGGCTGGTCAGGTAGCTAATTGGATTGCAAACTGGCTTAGTGGTAAGAAGCAAAGAGTGGCTGTGAGTGGGAGGATGTCTTGCTGGGAGGATGTAAGTAGAAGGGTACCTCAGGGATCAGTACTCAGACATTACTGTTCATTATTTACATCAACGATTTGGATAATGGGGTAAAGAGTAAGCTTTCCAAATTTGCAGATGACACAAAGCTTGGAGGTAAGATGGATAACAGAGGGGGTGGTGATCAGATTCAGGAAAGTATTGATACTTGCATAGATTGGGCTAAAGATTGGCAGATATAATTTAACCTGAACAAGTGTAATGAGTTTGGGATTGGGAAGAATAATGAAAATAGAGATTACAGGATGTAAGGGGTAATTTTGGAGCATGTCACACGGGAGAAGGATCTGGGAGTGTTGATAGATACGGGAGGTAAGCAGGCAGCACAGTGCCAGGCAGCTATAGGTAAAACAAATAGGGTTTTAGGTTGTATTCAGAGGGGAATCAATTATAAATCAAAAGAGGTGGTGTTAACATTGTACAGGAATTTAGTGAGGGCCACATCTAGAATATCGTGTGTAGTTCTGGTCACCACAGTTCCAGAAGGACATAGATACCATAACGATGGTTCAGTGCAGGGCTACTAGATTGATTCTGGGCCGAGCTAGACTCAGCTATGAGGAGCGGCTGAAGGAGACAGGGCTTTATACACTAGAAAGGATGCAGTTGCGAGGAGATCTGTTGGAGATATTTAAGATAATGAAAGGAATAGATAAAATAAGTGCAGATGAATTGTTCAACAGAGGAGACAGTGATAGGACCAGGGGCCACAACTTGAGAGTAAAGAAGAGAATTAAGGCGGTATAAGGCAGGAGACTTTTACTGAGAGTGTAGTTAATGCATGGAATTGTCCCCCTGGAAAGGTACTGGCAGCAGAAAAAGTAGATAAGTTTAAATTAGAATTAGATAGGTACCTGGAATAGATAGAGGGGTATGGGGATGTTGATATGACTTTTCGGTAGTTTGAGCATTTGATGGGTGATTGTGTTTGGAGTGCTGTTGGTGGGGGTCTTGGGGTGATTGTGTATGGAGTGCTGTTGGTTGGGGTCTTGTCAAGGGGGGTTGTGTGGTTGATGTTGTGTGGTTTTCAGCCAAGCCCATGCCTCCTCCCCTGAGGGGAAGAAAAGAAAAAAAAATACTACAAAAACTACAAAAAAAACCCCAAACGAACAAAAATATTTTATTTCATTAATTAAAAACATTTTTTTGCATTTTCTTCCTTGGATCTTGTGTAGATGGATTAGTGTGGTGCTCACGCAGGCATGATGGGCTAAATGGCCTCCACCTGTGTTGGATCTCCTTGTTTCCTTGTATTTCTTAATTATCTCCACCACCGAATGTGGATGGAGGTTACATTTTCACCCCTATCTGCCTGTTCATGATCAGGATATCTCACAAAGTGTGGACGGATTTGGACAATTTTTAAAAGTGATTTTTCATCATTGAGTGATCGGGCCAAAAACGACATATAGCACGATATCTCAAAAAGTTATTTACGAATTCGGACGAAACTTGGTGGATGAGTTGGTTCAGTGACGAGAACAAGCCAATTACATTTTAGTTCAGGTCTGAATCCAGGTCCGACCCATCAGTGGGAAACAAAATGTAAACTAATCAGCCTGGCAGAGTTATGCACTCTACCGAGTGGCCTTTCTAGTTTTTAGTCTGTGACCTCTGGTTCCCGGCCCCTCTTCCATCTCGAAGAATTTCATGGCCTCTATGTTATCAAGTATCCTGGCAATTTTGAAGAACTGGATGAGTTCTGTCCTTTATCTTCTATGGACTGGTGTTGGTAATTTCACGGCCATCAGTCTGTCTGGGTATTCTCGATGTTTCAATTGAATTATGCACTTGAACCCTGCAGAAACCAAATCACCTTGTTGGACTTCCAAAAACCTCCACTTTTGCAGTAGTTGGACAAAATATTACGCTATTGTACGCCATCTCGACCAATCAGTCATGGATCGTAGGAACTATTATAGATCGTGCTCGGAAACGCAACAAGCATGAGTTTAAAATTCCCTTGCCATGTTCTTTTCATCAAGACTGTGTGGGGTAAGGTGTTCTATGAACACTCTAGTTTGTTTAAGATTTGAAAACACGACCTCGCAAAAACCAGTGTGTTTTATCACAGATATACATCTTTCTTCGTCAACATAACGGGTATTTGTAAAAAAAAAAATCACTTTATTAACTCCTAACACTATAAAGACAAGTTGAAAGTCAAAAGACAAGAAATCAATCTAATCCATCAACGACGTATCTGTCCAATTTCATGTCTGCTTGTCCAAGGGATTATGTCTTCAAATGTCTTTCACCTTTGTCACTGCAAATGTGATCATATCAACTCGGTGGATGTCAAATTTTCACTCAGGAAGAAATCGTTGTTATTGTCCAGAAAAAAACTTCAAACAATTCCTCAATATCATCATGTGAGCAAGTTCAAGGTTTCTTTCTGCTACTACAAGTGGAGTCTTGATTTAAGTTGTACATTTCCTTAGGTATAGCTATATCGATGAAAGAGATTTGCTATTCCGGCTTTGTCTGGTCTGCGGACAACTCGGATTTGGAGGGAAAGGTTGCTGTCAAGGTCATGGATCATTTAATGATTCATTTCACATTTAACGACCATCTTTGTATGAATGAATGAAGATCGAGATATCAGCATGTGTTGCTCATCTTTGGCCTTTGTCTCCGAAGAAGACCGTTCATATGTAACGTGTGAACCACCTGATAACTTTGTTTATAGTGCACAAGGTGCTGCCCCTACAGCAACCCCACACTCAGATGGAAAGCAGTGTAGCCTGGTGTGAAGGAACCTCCAAGAAGACCAGACTACTTGCTACCCGCAGCCCAGGTAGGAATTTGTATTCTGTTCAAAGTGCCGGCGATACCTCGCATATTCTTCACCAAGGACACCGTTGGATCATGAACGTCCACCAACAGACACTGGCAGACAGGACGACGGGCTTAACGTCAATCAGTGGGATGGCACACACATCGATGAATCACCTTGCTTGTGAAACATCAGGATGACAGTTTAGAGCTGGGTTGGGATTCAAATTCAGGCTAGACAGCTCAGAGGGGAGAGTTGGTGGGTAGATTGAATAACAAACAGGTAAGCGGAGAAGGAGTGAAAGACTATCATATTGGACAATAAATATAATTAAGAGAAATAGAGAGCATTACAATGGAGACAGCTTCAATATCATTGTGTGAGCTAGTTCAAGTATGATTTGTTCTCGTCGAGCCTTGATTTAAATTCGACATATTCTAAGCATCTAACTAAGGTATATCTATCGATGAAAGAGATTTGTCTCCTGGTTCTGTCAGGCTTGCAGACAACTCGGATTTGTTGGAAAACACATCTAACGTGTGGTTGCCAGGTATGGTAACAATTCTAACGTGTGGTTGCCAGGTATGGTAACAATTCTAATGTGTGGTTGCCAGGTATGGTAACACATTTAACGTGTAAATTCCAGGTATGGTAACACATTTAACATATGGTTGTGAGGTATGGGAACGCATTTAACATATGGTTGCCAGGTATGGTAACATGTAACATATGGTTGTGAGGTATGGTAGCATTTAACATATGGTAACATTTAACATGTGGTTGCGAGGTATGGTCGCATTTAACATGTGGTTGCGAGGTATGGTAGCATTTAGCATGTGGTTGTGAGGTATAGTAGCATATAACGTATGGTTGCCAGTTAAGGTAATGCATTTAATGTATGGTTGCCAGGTATAGTAACACATTTAATATATGGTTGCCATGTATGGTAACACATTTAACATATGGTTGCGAGGTATGGTAACGCATTTAACATGTGGTTGCGAGGTATGGTAGCATTTAACATGTGGTTGCGAGGTATGGTAACATTTAACATGTGGTTGCGAGGTATGGTAACATTTAACTTGTGGTTGCGAGGTATGGTAACATTTAACATGTGGTTGCGAGGTATGGTAACATTTAACTTGTGGTTGCGAGGTATGGTAGCATTTAACATGTGGTTGCGAGGTATGGTAGCATATAACGTATGGTTGCCAGTTATGGTAATGCATTTAATGTATGGTTGCCAGGTATAGTAACACATTTAACATATGGTTGCCAGATATTGTAACACATTTAATGTGTGGTTGCCAGATATTGTAACACATTTAACATATGGTTGCCAGATATTGTAACACATTTAACGTATGGTTGTCAGGTATGATAGCACATTTAATGTATGGTTTCCAGTTATGGTAACGCATTTAACGTGTGGTTGCCAGGTATGGTATCACATTTAACGTGTGGTTGCTAGGTATGGTAATGCATTTAATGTGTGGTTTCCTGGTATGGTAACGCATTTAACATGTGGTTGCCAGGTATGGTAACAGATTTAACATGTGGTTGCCAGGTATGGTAACACATTTAACATAAGGTTGCCTGGTTTGGTAACTCATTTAACGTAGGTTGCCATGGTATTGTATCACATTTAACCTATGGTTGCCAGGTATGATAGCACATTTAACGTGTGGTTGCCTGGTATGGTAATGCATTTAACATTGGCCTGGTATAGTAACACATTTAACGTATGGTTGCCAGATATTGCAACACATTTAACGTATGGTTGCCAGATATTGCAACACATTTAACGTATGGTTGCCAGATATTGTAACACATTTAACGTATGGTTGCCAGATATTGTAACACATTTAACGTATGGTTGCCAGATATTGTAACACATTTAACGTATGGTTGCCAGATATTGTAACACATTTAACGTATGGTTGCCAGATATTGTAACACATTTAACGTATGGTTGCCAGATATTGTAACACATTTAACGTATGGTTGCCAGATATTGTAACACATTTAACGTATGGTTGCCAGATATTGTAACACATTTAACGTATGGTTGCCAGATATTGTAACACATTTAACGTATGGTTGCCAGATATTGTAACACATTTAACGTATGGTTGCCAGATATTGTAACACATTTAACGTATGGTTGCCAGATATTGTAACACATTTAACGTATGGTTGCCAGATATTGTAACACATTTAACGTATGGTTGCCAGATATTGTAACACATTTAACGTATGGTTGCCAGATATTGTAACACATTTAACGTATGGTTGCCAGATATTGTAACACATTTAACGTATGGTTGCCAGATATTGTAACACATTTAACGTATGGTTGCCAGATATTGTAACACATTTAATGTGTGGTTGCCAGATATTGTAACACATTTAATGTGTGGTTGCCAGGTATGATTGCACATTTAATGTATGGTTTCCAGTTATGGTAACGCATTTAACGTGTGGTTGCCAGGTATGGTAACGCATTTAACGTGTGGTTGCCAGGTATGCTAACACATTTAACATGTGGTTGCCAGGTATGGTAACACATTTAACATGTGGTTGCCAGGTATGGTAACACATTTAACATGTGGTTGCCAGTTATGGTAACACATTTAACGTGTGGTTGCCAGGTATGGTAACACATTTAACATGTGGTTGCCAGGTATGGTAACACATTTAATGTATGGTAACACATTTAACATGTGGTTGCCAGGTATGGTAACACATTTAACAGCTCATCTCTACTATGAGAGCCGTTTTTCTCTGTGTCCATCTGTGTTTCATCATTTTTCTCAGATATGGCCCAACAGATCTTCATCAAACTTTCAGTGGATTATGTTTGAGCCCCGATGAGTGTTTTAGGCCAAAAAATAAATAAAGAAAGAAAGAAAAAAATTGTAATTTTGAGAGAAAAAATATTCGTTTTTGGGGGTTTTCTTTTTTTTATCGTTTTATCGTGACCAAGCCTTTGGAGCTATGTGAAAGGTAATATTAAACGATCCCTTACCACATTCCTTCGTTGATCTAAGGAAGTATTTCAGGCCCCCACAAAAAAGAGACTGGGCAATACCAGGCAATGCAGAGTACTCCTGCTCGTATTATATACCACAAAAGCATAATCAACTCCATCACATGTACATCATGGGTCAGGGCCCAACGTAACTTCAGGGTGTTACCAGTGATAAGCCAGGTATTACCTGTTACCAAGGATTTATTTATTTGTATGCAGCCTGTGGCTGCTTGGCTGTATCATTTTCTGGGGGTGCAGCTGTGCCACTGATGCAATGCCCCCTGTTTCTTGTAAGCTGGTACTCAGTGCCGGATTTAGGCATAAGCTAAACAAGCTACAGCTTAGGGCCTCACAATCCGCAGGGGCCTCAAAAAATGTGGGAAGACGTGTAAAAATGTGTGAATGAGGCCTCAATAAATTTTCATTTTTAGTCGATTCAGAAGCTTCAGAGGCACAGCTACGTGGAGCAGTAGAAACTTTGATGAAAGAGTATCCAAACGATGTTGATATTAACCTTACCGGTGAACTGAGGCACTTCCATGCTTATGTCAAGCAGAATTATCCAGGAAAAGAACAAATTTGCCGCAAAGATCTGTATCAAATCATCTTCCAAGCCAAGATTCATTTAGTTTTCCCGAACGTGGAAGCAATATTATGACTTTTTACGTCTGATGGTAACAAATTGTTCAGGAGGAAGGTCATTTTCACAGCTAAAGAGAATCAAAAATTAACTGAGAGCAACCATGTCTCAAGAAAAACTGTCTGCACTTCGTATCATGTGCATAGTAAGCGATAAGCCGCGTAGCGTATAATTTTAAGAAACAATTCATGATTTTGCTTTTGGGAAATCAAGAAAGAAAATGTTTTAAGTTCTTTCTGATATCATTTTTCTGATTTTTGCAAACAACTTCATTATTACTTATATTAATAAAAGTGATGCTGAATACTTATTTTGTCAGAATTTTGTGTATGTGTGTATATATATATATATATATATATATATATATATATATATATATATATATATATATATATATATATATATATATATATATATATATATATTAATGTACATTAAAATAATTTTGAAAGTTACATTTAAGTATTGTTTCCATGGTATAATATATTATAATCTTTGATAGAGATCAAACCAACCAAATGATAAATATGTTATCGGTCAATGCATTCATTTGAAAATAATTTGTATTTTTTCACTTTAAATGCCTTGCTATTAATTAATTAAATGGCATATATGTTTTCAATTTTTGTGAGACCTTCTGGTGTAATTTTTTAACAAGGGGCCTCCAAGCTTGATACAGCTTAGGGCCTCACCAAGTCTAAATCCGGCACTGCTGGTACTCATTTTGCCAACGGATGAGTCAACCCACCTGGTGTTTGCCAAGAGATGAGTCAACCCACCTGGTGTTAATTCAACGACACAACAGGGGCGTGAACTCATGACCCTGAAATCTTAAGCCAATCACATAACCATTAAGCCAGTAAGCTGGGATGACTCACCAAAGGTTAAAACCCCCCACAGGATTATCACTAACTGAAGAAGTAATAAACATTAGATAAGTAAACAAATTGCTCATTGCCAAAGACAAAGTAACTACCAGTGTCATCAGCTCGTTGTTTGTTGATAGATGTGTTATCCAAAATGGCCACCACGACTTTGTTACAGTTTTTTTGCCTATTTTCTGGACCACATACAGTTCAAGGCTCAGCAGAAACTGCTTCCTCCCTGCCTGCGGCTTGTCTTTGTCACGTCGTCAGTCGTGATCGAACTCTCCAAAGCCCTGTTCACATTTCAAAGTGTGTATGCACCGGTCCAAGGCACACAATTCGGGCCAGGCCGCTACGTGTCGGAGCCTGCTCGGCGAATGAAAGGAAGGTGCGAGGTGAGATGGCCTGCACTCCGTCTGCAACTCCCCAGAGGCCTGGCTTCTCAGGCAGACGGCTTCAGATTTTTATCACGTAGCCTCGGACACCATGCACCCTTACCCTCGTGTCCAATCAGTCAAAATTCTTCACATGTCGTGCTGCGTTTTGAGTTTGTTTCCCATGCATGGGGCATCCTTGCCTCGTCATGAGCTGCTGCAATTGCCTTTTCAATTTGCCAGTCTGCTTGGTACAATGGCATGAAGGTAATGACAAACCACATGAATTCCAAGCTCATTACTGATTGTGTGTTAACCATTTGTGGGATTTGAAGGCATTACTGAAGCATTTTCAAGAGTTGCTTTTATTGTTGCATATTCTGATTTATCTATTTCTTCATTTTTAACAAGAGTTCCAAATCCAAAACGTTTTAGTCATGAAGACCAGGTATCCATGAGGTTTTCCACACCTGGAGCAAAGCCAGAAATATTGCTGCAATGGATGGATGAACCTGAAGCAATAGACTGAGATTCTAAAATGCCACAAATACTATACCATCCATACCTTTCCTGGGATATGTTTTATGGTATTTGTGGTGAAGAGTTTGCCCACTCGTTGGTCCTACCTGAGCACTTTGCTCATGCTGCTGGGTTGCCAGGCTCGAACCCCATGTACAGTGTTGATTTGTCCATTGTCTCCTAATGTGATGTATGCATAAGCTCCTTCAAGAGTACCACTGTGGTAAAGCTCACACCATGATGTACACAGGAAATGCAAAGGCCACAAACATGCTGTTTCACTGTGGATTTCTCACGATATTTCACTGGACATGAGACAATTAATCGAGGACCACAGAGAGACACTCCTTAGACCTGCACTTAAACAGCACAGGTAATGTTAGGAAATAATGTGTTCCTCACTTGGTGTACTTTGGAAATTTTATTGGAAATCGTGTCTTGTTTTTGGTGTAATGTTGTTTCTCATCATGAAAACTGTGCACATAGTGATGGAATGTATTTTCATTGTTACGGTACGGGGAGAGCATGCCAATATAGGGACTGTGGAATATGGACCCAGAGGAAATTATGGGCAGCTTGCAATGAGGAAAGTCCTGAAGAGGTCCACATTAACCCGCTAACTTCTGCAAGTGCTTATAAAGCCAGGCGTCATTATGAATCAAAATAATCTAAACTTGGTGTTTGAGAAAATTATACAGGATGTGGCAAAAATATGGGACAGATTTCAGAATGGAATAATTCTCTGATAATGGAAGGTAATTATTGTTTTTAGCTCATCTAGAATTGGAATTCCAGAAAAGGTATTGTCATCGTGCACCGTTCGTCCATCCGTCTCCGATTTCAACTTCTCCGACCAAACCGCTGGGCCAATCCAGCTGAAATTTGGCAGCACCATTCCACTCTTGACTGGTAATGGGGATTGCAAAGTTTGTTCCAGTTACGTGACTTTAAGTACTGTAGATCAAAATGGCGGACTTAATAAATTCCTTCAAAAATCTTCTTCTCCAGACCCACCAGTCAGAATACTACTAATTTTGGGTAACAACATTGGGACAGGATCGTGATGTTAAATTGTGGAGGTCATGCCGATCCTGTGACCAGAAGTGTGCAAAAATGGCAGACTTCGTAAGTTTTTGGGAAAAATCCTGTAAGTTCTTTCAAAAATCTTCTTCTCCAGACCCACAAGTTAAAATGCTCCCAAATTTAGGTTACAACATTAGGCCAGGGCCCAGATAAGCTTCTGGTCCAGTGGTCCTTTGTTTTCTTTTCAGATTGTAGCTGATGAACTGGAGATGTAAAAAAAAAAAATTGTGGTTGAGCAGTATTTCTTCCGTAGATATTTTGCGATTTCGACACAAAGAGAATTTAGAAGATATTTACAAGTTTGTGATGCACCATCAAGAAAAATTGCATCAACATCCCTTTATAACTTATACATCCTATTGAGGTGTAAGCAGGGGATTTCCCTTGGGTACCAGCACAAACAGAATGACCTTGTTCGAGAGATACCATGGAAACTAT
Organism: Eptatretus burgeri; assembly: GCF_056783735.1. NCBI lineage: Eukaryota > Metazoa > Chordata > Myxini > Myxiniformes > Myxinidae > Eptatretus > Eptatretus burgeri. The sequence goes on along the minus strand of NC_140963.1, from coordinate 79,964,248 downwards.
AACGACTGCATCCCAATGCATACAAGACACCCAAATTAGCATCTCCTGAATGATGACCCAGCGTGCCCTGCCTACACTTTACCAGGGTGACAACTTTAGTCAGATTCGACAAATGCAGGGCCAGATACCTCGGAGACGAGCAGGCTATCAAATAAGCTGTCCTACAGTCTCTTAAAGCACATGCAGTTGGGAATGTCCAATAAAGATAAAACAAGGGGTCTGAGGATAATAATGGTATTGAGCATAGATTGAGCAGACATCCGACACTTTTATGGGTTAAATAAAAACTCACTGTGGGTGAACCAGGATTTGGAACTGGTATGACCTGCTTTACCTCTGATCCTATCAAAACCATATCTTACCCACCAAGTCACTGAGAGCAAATCTCGTGGGATGAGATGCACAAATGCACGTTCAGTCCATACTTTCCCACTCTAATAAGTTTAATGATGTTGTACACAGTTTCCTGTACACCAATGTTTGAGAATGAATGGTGGCAGCTCTTTATGCTGTGCCTATTTGTTGTATAATGAGGTTGGATTGGCTGCTGACACCTTCCTGCAAAGAGCTCACCTGACATCATCACTAACTGTGCTGTCTGCTTAAAATCCAACAGTGTTGTCTGTTTATATAATCCAACCTTGATGTCTGCCCATCAAAACCAACTGTGCTGTCTGCTTAGAATCTGACCATAATGTCTGCTCATCAAAACCAACCACGCTGTCTGCTTAAAAGCCAACAGTGCTGTGTGCTCAAAAAAAAAATCCAACAGTGCTATCTGCTTATAATCCAACCGTGCTGTCTGCTTAGAATCCAACCCTGATGTCTGCTCGTTAAAAACAAAAACTGCTGTCTGCTTATAGAAGCCAGGCATACTCGCACTCAAAATACAAGGCAGTGTTCTTGGACTGACCTTATTCTTGGTCAACATCAATAACCTCCCTGCTTCCCTGGATAATTATCTGTACCATTTAGTACAAGGTTCCACCCGATGCAGAACAATACATCACACTATTGATTGAGAAGCAGGCTCTTGCAGCAACCATCTCTACAGATCTGGCAACAAACAGATGGAATATGTCATTCAACGCAGGAAAGTTCTGTGCTCTCACTCTATCCCTCTGCATGGTTCGGGTTTCAACCCCGAGTCGACTTCTCTGATCAACACCTGGAAAAGGTGCAGCCACTTTAACTCTTTGGCCTCCCAATCTATCACAACCCGTCTTGGGTGGACCACATTGTCAAACTATCTTCTCAGGTTGGCTGATGCCTTGGAATATTCTGCAGAGCTGTCTGTTGTGAGCCACGCAGAGCTCATTGCAGTGTATAAGGTCTTCATCCAAAGTATCATGGAGTATGGGTCCCCACTCTGGCCTGGAGTAGCTGCTTCCCATCTTGCTGCCCATAGGGTGATCAGACCCAAAAGACACTGTGTTATTGGCATATCTCTGCTGGAGGTCCAGTTTCAAGGTCTGGTTCTCTCCCACCGCAGATAGTTTGGTGGATTTTAAGTTTGCTGCCTTCTCCTTTCTGGCCTCGTTCCTCCTTCATCCACCATCCAGCCTGGATCACAATGTTCTTCCAGAAACCCTCACCTGGGGACCCTCCCCAATTTCATCTGACTGCTCACCTCCATTCCTTCACCCCTCTATATCCACGGGCCCTTTGTCTCATGCCTCTCCAATTTGTTCTTCAAGAGTGCTACCCATCGCCACTTCATGTTTTCTCCAAAAACGAATGCTCTCCACTCTCAATGACCTCCGCGCCACCCCCTTTCTTTTCTGCCACTCGTCCACTCACGTGCAACGTTCCCCTTTGATCCTCTGTCAGTCCATGAACCTGCTGCCCTCTGTCGTTCAGCTCCTCCATGAGCCTAGAGCCTAACAGCACACAATCCAACCATTACATCTACCTATGGAAACAAATTGCACTGTTTGCTGATGTATATATTGTCCATAGTGTATTGAAAAGGATTTGTGATTGGTCCAGTTTATTCCACAATCTTCAACGAACACTCAATAAGAAATATTGATTAACCCAATTTTTTTCTACAGATTGATGGTTCGTTAGCCACGGAGATACAGGATTGTGCAAAATATTATGGGCTTTCAGGATGATGACTTTCAGCCTTGCCCCTTCCAAAGGGATGGAAGAGTGTGTGTGTGTGTGTGTGTGTGTGTGTGTGTGTGTGTGTGTGTGTGTGTGTGTGTGTGTGTGTGTGTGTGTGTGTGTGTGTGTGTGTGTGTGTGTGTGTGTGTGTGTGTGTGTGTGTGTGTGCGCGCGCGCGTGCCTGTGTCCATGTCCATGCCCTGAATGCGCAAAACCATAAATTAGGAATTATTTAATGAGTGCAATATTTCTACATACAGGTATCAAGACACGTGGAAGAGCGAAGCAGTTCAGGGAGCAGAAAGGTCAACAGACACAAAATTGGGCGTCGGCCTATCTATGGCTCATGTGGGCCTGTGCAGATAACGAGCAATCATTATCTTTGGTGGAAATAACGAAAACGCCCCAGTTAGACCGGATAACCTGATTACCGAACACCACCCAACCAACGATGCCATCGTCATATTGTCACTGAAAAGTCCACATCATTGAGGATCCCAAAGCCCTTTGCCAGCGAGCTAGGGGAAAAGCACCACCACAATCCAACGAGTATTCTCCCTGGTGCTGTAAACATCCATTACTTTTAAAGGAGATCCATATCCATTAATATCTATCTCTGCGATCAAATTAGATACACAGCACTCCCATAACGCACTTGTGCAATATTAAATCATGTTTAAAACGTTTTGCGAAGCACGTGATAAATGATGCTTGTTAGAGACACAGAAGGCATTTATTGTGGGATAGATTATAAATGGTTGTTTTTACACAGTAAATCTTAATAGCGCGTGTGTGTGTGTGTGTGTGTGTGTGTGTGTGTGTGTGTGTGTGTGTGTGTGTGTGTGTGTGTGTGTGTGTGTGTGTGTGTGTGTGCGTGCGCTCAGAGCCACGCTAATTCAGCAGTGTCACACACAAAGTAAATGCTTCATGCAGTTGCACCAAAAAAGCCTTTTTATTACAATGAAAATGAACCCGTCAGCGACTCCTTGAGAATCTGAGACGTTTTATACTGTATACACAAAATGTAAACATTGGATGGGTCTGTTTCTCTGGCTTCCAAGAGGTTGTTGGTTTTCATAATTAGAGGAGTGGGTAGATGGCGAGTATGTAAACCAGTGGTCCCCAACCTTTTGATCCCACGGGTCGCATTCACTACTCCCAAGGATGTTGGGAGCCAGAAAAAAATTGATGCATTTTATTGAGAAACTTGATACTTAGAAACATTTTCAGTCAATGAGAAACTTGATGCATTTTTTTCAGTCAATGAGAAACTTGATACTGCTTCTGCTCTCCCTGGATCGAGTTGATGTCGGGCACCAGATGGGAGGAAGCAACACGAAGAGTGTCTTCCAGGTGCATGTTAGACAAGGCGTTTCGGTTCTTGTTCTTGGAGTACTTCAGCTTACTGAAGAACTGCTCGCACAAGTATGTGCTGCCAAACATGGAAAACAACTTCTGGGCATGCTTGATCAGGTTGGGGAAGGTCTGGCAGGGTAGCCCCCTGTAGAACTCCTAGAGTTCCTTCTCCAGGAACTGGGCCTTGATGTCGATGTCACTCTTCAGCTCGATCAGCTACTCCTGCAGGTCCATTGGGGCTTGCAAGGGATTGAACGAGAAGGGCATGTCGAAGATCTCGAAGTTGACTTTGTGCTTGCAGAAGTCTTGGAATCGTTTCTCGAACTCCTTCTTCAGACGGGCCACCTCTGTAGCATACCTCTCACCTTCAAAAATTGTCTCATCCTCACCGTGCTGGCCCTGCAGATCAGTGAAGTGGTCGAGTTGGCCGGCACGAAGTTGTGACTCCCACAGCTCCAGCTTGTTCTCGAAGGATTGGATGCAGCCATAGAGGTTGTGGACCAGCTTTCCTCTTCCTTGCATGGAGATGTTGAGGGCATTGAGCTTCTCAGTGATGTTAACGAGGAAGGCAAGGTCATCCAGCCACTGGGAGTCTGAGAAGTGACCGACTGGCTGGCCCTTCATTCCCAGGAACATGGCAAGCTCGTCCTTCAGCTCAAAGAAGCGCTTCAAAGTGCGGCCCCTGCTCAGCCACCTCACGGCCGAGAAGTACAGGACATCCCCGTTGTTTGCATCAAGCTCCTGCAGCAGCTTCTTGAACTGACGGTGGTTGAGAACATGCGCACGAATGTAGTTGACATTGCCAATGACCACTGTAAGGCTTTTCAGGTCACGGCGCCGGCTGGCAGTGGCCGGCAGTGGCATTGTGTAAACCCCTTTAAAATTTCTGCATGGAAATGTGTTTTGATTGGAAAGTCCTCGCGTGCCACAGTATAGGGCCCCATGGGCCGCAGGTTGCGGACCAATGATGTAAACAAAACTCGTACCCATCGTAAACTCAAATAATCATAATCACCAGTAGGTATCCGTGGAAATTCCACCCAATGGAAAATGTAACTTCAACGATATTATGGAAAGAACAGTTAAAATATCATGTGCATTGAATACTGTGTTACTATCTACTTCTGAAAGATGTTGATAGATTAAATCAAACCCCACCACCCCCCAACCACAAGTCATCAACACCCCCACCCCAACCCCAACTCCTCAAACCCCCCCCATCCCAAGTCGACAAACCCTACCCCACCACATCATCAAATCCCCTCTCCTCACTCCAAGTTTTCCAACCCACAGTCCTTAATTCTCCCCCCCCCCACAGAGTCCTTAACCCCACCCCGTCTTGCCCTTCCCCTTACTTACCGTTATTCAAAGCAAGAGGGCATTCTTCCATTTCCCATCTACTTTCTTAACCAATCTCTTGAGGAAGTTCAGTCACTCAAACTCCTCAGTCTCACGATCAGCAATGATCTTTCTTGGACAAACCACACTTCTCAATTGGCCTCCAAAGCCAGTCACTGACTGCAAATTCTCCATCATACAAAGTCCTTCCTTGGCACACCTGAACTCCTATCCACCTACAAGGCCTTCATCCACAGCTTGATGGTGTACTGCTCTCCCCTCTGGGCTGGTGCCCCTGCATCACACCTTTCTTATCTTGATGTCATAGAAACCAGGGCCTTCAAAATCATTGGAATCTCCTGAGATGAAGCTCAGTCTATGAGCCTATCATTTCCCCATCGCAGACAGGTCGGTAGCCTCTCTGTCTTCTACCGCCTCCTTTCTGGTCTTGTACCCTCTGCTTTTTCCGTGCTTTGTCCCCGCCAGGTTTCTGCAGGGCGCACACACACGGTCTACCAAGACCCCTTCTTCTGGGGAAACTACCAGAATCACTCCAGGTCTTCAAGACAGCTGTTTACCACCATCTCAGATCCCCCCACCTTTTCTACGCCCGTTAGGCACCACCCCAAGCCCAACTCCTTAGAAATTTCCAGTTTTTCCTTCCTGAGAGTCTCTCCCCCCTCCCCCCTCCCCCCTCCCTCCCTGAGAGATTTATCCTATTTCTAAGACTCCAATTTGCATTGAGGAACATAACTATTATGGTTAACCATCTTGAAATTTTTTTAAGATTAAAAGACTATTTGAATTACAGATTTCGCGCCAGCAACGTTGGTAGAATAAAAGTGCCCAGTGAGCAGAAGTGAGTCAGTGTAAACACGTACACACACACACACACACACACACACACACACACACACACACACACACACACACACACACACACACACACACACACACACACACACACACACACACACACCGCATGCGCAAAGGGCCTCATCTAGCATTCACGTGTCAATTCAAAAGTCCTGTATTGAGTGAAAAGCTCAACAGGTTGGAAAGGAAGACGCAGACAAGAAACAGGCCAAACAAGATGGGGGTGAGCAAACAATATAATTGGACAAATCATGAGTTGGCAAGGCAGAGCAACATATATATATATATATATATATATATATATATATATATATATATATATATATATATATATATATATATATATATATATATACACATTTTTTACTATCTCATGTATTTTGGATGAAGTTGTTTATTGAGTATAAAGATTTGTAGTTTGCTCCCTGTCATGTCAGTGTATCAACCTTCTGTACATCATACACTCAAACCTCCTTCCTCATTATAACCAAACTTCCCATCCATCATATACTCAAACCATCATAGTCATTATAAACAACTCAATAGAACATAGATGACATAGAAAAAAAAAAAGTAATCTTCCACGCCGACCCACAGTTTGTCCTGGTATATTGTCTGCTCACCCCTGTCTTGTTTGCGATGTTTCTTTTCTTCCTGTTCTCCTCTACCCAGTTGCCGGAGTGTTGACCTTATTGCACAAATGTTCCACTAGCCTCGACAAATGTGTTTTTAAAAACTATAAATGTCGATAATATTTCTTCCTAATGGCCCACCCTTCAACAGAGTGGCTGCATTGATTCCCATCTCCATCGAGGTGGCTCCTCGGTGTCCTTGAAAATATTTACATAACAAGCTCAAATGAGCTAAGATCCTCGTCCTCTTAATGATGACGTCATAAAAAACGAATATGACGTCATTGTGATGTAACAGGTTTGCGATAAATTATCTGTGCTAATGCCCGGCTTGATTCCCACAAACAAAATTCAAACAGCTTGCCTAGTTTCGGAGATAATGGTATAGGCGATTTCCATTTGCGGAGATATTTTGACGTCATAACTTTTTTCTTGGAGGAATTTTCAAAACCAGAGATGGTTACTGTCTGCGCAGGGTATTTTTACATATATCTGCCAAGTTTCAGGAAGTTTCAATGAAAACTGTAGGCTGTGAAATAAAAAAGTCCACAAGAAGAAGATGAATAACGACAACGTGAGTAAGACTTGGAGATCCTCCACGAGGATCTAAAAACATCCGTGGGAAGTACAACTCTGTCTCAAGTAGGCTGTACCACAGAAGTGTGAGGAGGTGTGACTTGTATAACATGCTCAGGCTGTCCGAATCATCGAACTCTTCAACATCGGACAAAGCATGTCTTCACCTCCATGAGTGGCACATGCCCTGCTGGTTCACCTGTGCAAAAAATGTCTCGTCATTGTGACGAACAAAACAATCCACACGGTCTCTGGCCGGAGCACCGTCCATGAGGAATGGAAGGCCGTTGTGTTGTTTGAGTTACTTTTTCTACTTTAAAATTGAAAAAAAAAATAAAAGCTGTTTAAGGGGAGTAGATTTGGTTGGAGGATGGGGGTAGAAAGGGCAATGCATTGGAGCGGGAGTAAATTAACGAAAGAACTACATATCAAACTACACACCACCACAACCTCATCATTTGGTACATCATGTGAATTGATCTAGGTGTAAGCAAGACATTGTTCGTTACCTCCACCACCAAAGGTGAAGGAGGTTATGTTTTCACCCCTTTCTGTCTGTTTGTTTGTTTGTTTGTCTGTTTGTTTGTGTGTAGGATATCTCAGAAAGTTGTGGATGGATCCGGATTATATTTTGTGGACAGGTTCGGTGTGTGACAAGGACGAATTGATTCGATTTTGGTGAAGATCCCAATCCGGATCTGGATCCGAGAATTATTTAATTTTTTCAGTGATTCTTCATTATTGAGAGATGGAGTGCAAAAACGATATAGTACTGTATAGCATGATATTTCAAAAATGTATTGGGCCAGATATGTTCTCGTGGATCGGGCATTACGTGGCGGAGGTATGCGCTCTACCGAGGGCCCTTCTAGTTTGTTTTGGTTTCATTTGCTTTGCTTTGTTGATTGCTTTGTTATGTTTGTTTATTTGATTTGTTCGTTCATTTTCCCCTTTTGGTGATGAGATGCTGGCATGGTGGAGTAGGTTGTTTGATATGCCTTGTTGCATTGCTCTTAATGTTTGGATTTGATTCCCATGGCTGCTCTAAAAAATTTCCACCCTCCAAGACAGACACACCTTGTCGGGAATTTATTTCCCATCGAAACGTTCACGTCACATAAAGTTAAAAAAAAAAATTATTGTCCTTTTTTTTTTTGTGCTTTTGCACAAAATTATTTTCCTTATTGCCGGTGCATTTGTACGCAATGTTTTTGTTTGTTTGTTTTGAGTGGGTGTTTGTTTAAAACGTTGTCTATTGAGTTTATGCCAGCCTTTCCAGGTGACAGCTCATCGTGTGGATGAACAAGGATTCTCATTAAAAAACAAACAAACATATTTTTACCAACAGAGGGCAGTTTTAATTCTGCTCGCTTTCCAACCTGCTGTACAATTACTGTCCAGCTGTAGATAGGGGTGTGTGTGTGTGTGTGTGTGTGTGTGTGTGTGTGTGTGTGTGTGTGTTATTGGTTATCTCCATATGCGGGTTTCAGAAGGTGGAACGGAGTCCTCCCAGGTCTTGGAGTATCCACCTCTGTTTTGATGAGGGATCACTCACTATTCATGGACCAAGGTGTGAAGTTTTGTTGTTGTCAAAGTTTTGTGCTGAGGGCTCTTTTCTGGATTGTCAATGAGCCCCGGACAGTTTACAACTGTAGTTTGTTTGTGGTAATGTTCCCAGGGATGGTTTTTAAGATCTCTGTGAGGTTCTACTTCATCATTCCCATTTTTCCAATTAATTATCATTGGTACAATTTTGGTTCTCTTCAGCTTCCAAGATCATTTGACTTCATTTTTGATATCCTGGTATTTGGTCATTTTCGTAATCTCTGCGTCGTTTTGGCCAACATCAAAAGATACTGACACCTCAATTAGCAATGCTTTCTTTTCTCTTTTTTGTACCTCAGTACTATATCCCATCACAATGCTTTGTTTTCTATGTTCACATTCGATGGAATCATCAGGTTGAATGTGATCATTATGTCCTTATTTTCAATTACTGCTTTTGGTTCATATTTCCATGAGTTTTCTGAAATTGTGATCTTGAAATTTCTGCAGATGTGCCAGTGGATGACTCTATATAGCTTGTTATGGCTTTGTGTGTACAGATATTCTGACATGAGTGTTTTTTTTACATCCCGTACTTCCTGTTTCTGGCTCGTACTTCCTGTTTCTACCTGGCAGAATCTACACTTGGCCGATTGACTCAGTCCTGCCATTTTCTTAAAGCCATTGGTGTAGTGTCCTTGGTTTTGGGCATTTGGTTTGACAATCTCCATCCGAGTTGAGCTGACCTCTTCTTAGCCATTCTAATGAGTCTTTTTTATTGATTCCCAATCTGTCCAACTCTTCTTTTGTTTGTTTTACCTTCCTGCTCTTTTATTGTTCTCTCAATTGTTGGTGTATATTTGTTGATATATCGCTTTATATTTTTCTTTTATTCTTTTTGCAATCATTGAGGCTGCATTCCTTTGTTTGCATGTGTGTGTGCCCTCAATATTATTTTCATTTTTGTTACTTACCTATTTTCATGTCATTGTGTGAACCTCTCATGAACCCACATATTTAGACAGGCGAGGGCAATGTCCAGCCTGTAGGTTGTACGTGGGGCATGTGGTGCAAAGGGGAAATGGAGTGGGGGCACTGAGAGTGTAAAGGTCGAAGGAAGGTCGGCACTCCGTCAATTGCCCGGCAAAGCCGTCACTCTGAGCAAACAGACTGCTAGAGGAGCCATTCTTGGTGTTGTTGCCTGAAGGCTCCTCTCAAACATGTGTGAATTCTGAACTCGGTGCTTATGGTAAATATATGGCTTGGTTTTTGTTCCCATCCTAGGCGCTTGCCTCGTGATCCTGCGCCCCAGCTCTGTACCTCATGTCCTATTTTATCCAATGTGCTATGCGTGTAATGCATGCACAAGCTATTTCTTGTGGCTCAGACACTAATAACGAAACAATATACTTCCTAATAGTTCAGCATTCATCCATAATCACTTAAAACCAGCACAAGTTTATTTTATACCATTACAGCAATATATCAAGACTCCAAACCTCAAAAGAGAAGGAGGTATCTGTGTCTCCAGAGATAACTCCATCTCTGCAGGGTTGAGTTTTTCCAAATGTTGAGTTATAAAATGGACCACCCTATCTCAGTTAAAATACTTCTCCCACTTTGCCATTGGTTGCACTTTATACTGAATAGGTCCTCAGCATCTCTGAAGCAGTAAACAGCTACATCCATTTCATGGTTTGTCCAAGAAATATCATGGTTGATGGTGAGGCCAAAAGGTTTGTGTGACTGAACTTCTTTAAGAAGTTTGTTCAGGAAGTATATGGGAGGGTTCGCCAGATGTCCTTTCGGAGAGACAGAATGAGAGTGTGAGATTTGTTCGGGTTGAAAGACGCATTCCAAGGATTAGACTAGCCCCTGATTATATCAAGGTCTGCAGAGAGGGAAGAAGCTGCTGCCTGCTTATCTAAAGGATGAGAGATGCTACAGCATGAGGTGGAGTCATCAGAAAAGATGGCCTGTTGACAAGAATCATGTTCTCTTGTGTTGTCCAAAATTTCATCACCTTCTCTTGGAATGTGTGCCCATAATTTGTGGTTAATATATTTTTAAGTTCCTGCCATTTTAACACCCCCCCCCCCCCCGGATAGCATGCACATACTGCTTATGGAGTAATAAGTTTGATGGCCTTTGCAAACAATGGTATGCTCTACAATGCTGCACAAGCACCTGCTCAGCACCAATAAAATGAAAGGGATTTCAATCCTGCTGGATTTAACGTTGGACCAACTTGATTGGGGAGTACAATGTATTACTTGATCGTTTGGAGCTTGGGTTGGTTCATCCCATGATAGATTGAGAGGTTGTGGTGAACTCTCCATTAAAATCAATAAAATATTTCCTTAATAAACTGTGAACTGATTTATGGTGTTGAATACCTTGTATTTGTGTTGTCAGCGTTTAACGGACAGTTCAGAGGTGGCGTAGCCATCCTTGAACTCTAGTTTAGATTCAATGCCCAAGCTGACTGTAAATGGTCACACTGGTACTTCTCAAGCGGAGATTTGCATCAATGACTGTGCCATCCTTATGAGGGGGGATGTCAAGCCAGTTTCTTCAGTTACAATTCGCTCATGTACATTAACGACACATGGTGCCTTTCCAAAAGAGTATGCCATTGTGTGCTGATGACCTGCATGCTAAATTCCAAATCTCAGGTCTGATTGACGGTTGCTTCAGGAGCATCCACCAATGGAATTATGATTTATCGAGGATATATTGTCGGCTGTAGAAACGTTCACGAGCTAGTGATGGCACTTGGGTGCCCCCGATGCCCACCGGAGTGGTATGGCAGTGGATAATTTTTGTTTTGTCAGCTTTTATGCTCATATGGATATTTTATTTTTCTAATTGCATGCAAACCTGATTCTGAACACAAGTGGTTATCATAGGAAGAGCTGGAAAAAGGAAGTTCCATGGAATCACATGCATCTAATGAGGGACCTTACAGATATTATGTATGCAAATTTTTGGGGATTTTAAATGCCTCCTCTTCCTCCTCCTCCCTTCCTTATCCTTGTGTGCTTTATACATGACCTTTCCTTATTTTAATACAGGAATTAAGGCTCGTAGAGGAGAAAAACAACAGAGGAAATGGGATAAACATGAAAAAATGGGCAAAGGGAAATCAGTGGGACAAGAACAAATGAATGCACCACAGCACAAGGAGGGAATTGCAGGAGAAAGGTGAGAACAGTCTCAGTAGGTGGAGCAAAGCTCACGAGTGGAAATGGGAGAGTCGATGAGGTGACGGTGAGCAGGAGACTTGAAATCTTGTTGGGAAGAGTTCGAGACCATGGACTCAGGAACAAAGTTCCACGGGTGAGAAAAAGAGGGACATGAAAGAATAGAGGTGAACGTTGAATTTAGATTTGTGGAGGGTAACGAGGAAAGGGTTTCTGGCAAAACACGTGACCTGGAGGGGTAGGGGCTGGGTGGAGAGGTGAAAGGACAGGAGGAGCAAAACCAGAATCGAGCTGGTAAAAAAAACACACTAACATTGCCTATAGAGTGAGCAATAAGCTGATACTGAGACACAGGTTCCTGGCAAGAGATTACAAGGAGATACAGGGAAATAAAAGGAACTTGGGTACAGGAGGAAGCCCTTTTGCCTATCATGCTTTGTTTTACAAATACAAAATTAATTTTATCATAAGTTTATTTCTTTAATTTCACAGGGGAATTGGGGGAGGGGTGGGGGTGGCACAGAGACATCACCAGGTTGTTTTGTTTTAA
>NC_140963.1:79914563-79939563 GCF_056783735.1 Eptatretus burgeri | reverse complement strand
CAAAGTCTCAACAAGATCAAAGCAGCATTGACAGCAGAACCCGTTCTGAGATACTACAACGTCTCCAAGCCGGTAACAATCCAAGCAGATGCTAGCCAGAGTTGGCTTGGTTGTTGTCTGCTCCAGGAGGGTCAGCTAGTTCACTATGCATCAAGGTCCAAGACAGATACTGAAAAGAACTATGCACAGATTGAAAAGGAACTGTTGGCAATCTGCTACGCATGCCACAATTCCACCAGTATGTGTACGGAAAGCCAGTGAATGTGCAGACGGATCACCATCCTCTCGGGGAAATTTCAAGAAACCCCTGGGCAACACGACTCCGCGACTGCAGAGAATGCTTTCGAGATTACAGCGCTATGAACGAGATGTGAGGTATGTCTCGGGTAAGTACATGTATGTGGCGACACACTGAGTCATGCATACTTACCTGGTGACCGATCAGATGACCAGATGGAGGATGACATCGAAGTCCTGGTTCACTGCCTGGTGCATGACATGCCGGTGAGTGCCATGAGACAAGAGCAGATCAGAGCTGCAGCTGCTGAAGACCCTGACCTCCAGATGGTAAGACAGGCAGCCATGATGGGATGGCCAAAAAAGAAGCACAGTGCTCCAAGCGTCCCCCAAGACTACTGGCCGGTCAAAGATGAGGTACACATAGCTGACGGACTGCTGTTGACCGCATTGTGATCCCGAGCTCACTGAAGAGTGAGGTGCTGGCTCTGCTACATGAGAGTCACATGGAAGCTGAGAAAACGAAAGCCAAGGCCGCTGGTGCTCTGTTTTGGCCCAACATGACTGCAGACATTGAACAGACAGTGGTCAACTGTGCAGTTTACCTCGGCCATAGGAATGCACAGCCCAAGGAGCCGTTGGGACCACACCCCATACCTGAGCTTGCATGGCAGAAGATGGGAGCCAATGTCCTCACATATCAAGGCAAAGACTATCTCCTGGTGTTTGATTACTATAGCAAGTATCCATAGGTGGTGGAGATCGAGGACGGGTGTCACCACAATCGTCACTAAGATAAAGGAGGTCTTTACACGTCATGACATTCCAGAAGAGCTCATGAGTGATAATATGCTGTTTGACAGCCAAGAGTTCAGGCGGTTCAGGTGAAACTGGGGAATCAAACAGTCAACATCCAGTCCTGGATTTGCCCAGTCCAATGGCCAAAGTGAACGTTTTATCGAAACCATCAAGAGGATGATGAAGAAAGCTCATGACGACATTTACCTGGCACTTCTGGAGTACTGAAACACCCCCGTCACAGGTACATCATTCTCGCCGGCACAGATCTTAATGAGCAGGACTCTGAGATCCAAGATACCAGTCACCAAGCAGCTGCTCAAACCAGCAATAGTAGATCCTGGAGCACAGTTGATGCAACAAAAGCTGAAACAGAGAGTCCATCATGACAGATCTGCAGCTGGGTGACACTGCGTAGCAGATTGCCAACAGTTCCTTTTCAATCTGTGCATAGTTCTTTTCAGTATCTGTCTTGGACCTTGATGCGTAGTGAACTAGCTGACCCTCCTGGAGCAGGAGGAAGAACACCTGGCAGCCAGTCATCGTTACCAAAGTGGTTTCGTACCCCAGATCATACTGTGTTGACAACAGCATCAGGAGTGGTTTATGCAGGAAAAGACGTCATTTGTTGAGAACGAATAAGCCACCACCAGTTCTCATAACCCCTGAAGATGATGTCATGACCCCTCATGAGAAAGAACCTGCTGCGACGAGCAATACCACTCATGAAGACTTGAACAGTGGAGCAGGTATGCCACAACCAGCGACACCTGTGAGAGAACATTACACATCCGACTGCATGCACACTGCAACACACATGCGTCCAACCGTGCAGCATACTAGATGAGGACGTGAGATTGTTAAGCCTCAGAAGTATAAAGATTTTGTTTGTTAATTCCATAAACTTCTTGTAAACCTGTGTTGATGACCATTGCAGACTTGTACTGATATACCTGACATACGAAGTTGGTTAAACTTTCACTCAAACTTGGTTTCTGGTGGCACTGCAAGCCAATAAGTAGTTTAACATGTTGCTAAAGCTTTGTGTACGTCAATTGTTCAGTTGACAACACTTTGACAATGTATGATCTTACTCTTCATTAAGCAGGGAGGTGTACCAGAATGTACATGGTGTTCCTTATGTGGACCAATAAATGAAGCGTCACTTCCGCTTGAGCCAGAGACGTGTGCATTATTCGATGCTGTTTCAGGGTCTAACAATATAAAGTCCCCCGTACTTGTTTGCTCAAGCAGAAGTGTGGCGTATATAGAGGCTCATGGCTCAGAAAACACCATTAAAACCAAAAAGAAGAAGTCTTCACGGAGAGGTGCTTGAAAATCGAGCACGAGATGTATGCTGTCATGGCATGTTATACGGAGGTCGATAAGAACATGCGGAACAAGGCGATGCAGACAAAGATAACCTCCTTCTTTACAAAGACTGATGACCATAAGCAAGGGGCGTCAATGTCATCTCAATAATCTCCAATGCCCATTCATCATCCATCATCCATCATCCATCAGTACTTTTCATTTTTATGACTAGTTTAGGCAAAACAAGTCAATAAATTTTACAGATGGTTCCCATCCATCCATTGGGACCATACTCTGTGCAGAGCATTTGTGCTGCCAAAGCAGTCTCCTTGGCTATTGGGCACAATCCTGGACAGGTCACCACTCCAACAGAGGATACCAGCAAGCTGGCACTCATTTTGCCAACAGCAGAAGGATGACAGGCAGGGTCGACCCCACCTGGTATTAATTCAACAGCCAAATGGGATTTGAACTCAGGATCCTAGGCAAGCCCACCACCCCAACAATGAAGTCAACACCAGGCATAGTTGATTCCCCTAACCCTATTTTTCCCATGAGGTCTTAACATTGCGCATCGCTGTTTTGTGCAACACCGAGTTTCTCAAGAACATAACCACTGCGAACAGAGAGGGGGTGGGGGTGGGGGTCTTCTGTATATATTGGATTAATTGGATTGTCAAAGAGCTTTATATTTTTGATTAATTGGATTGTGCTTGCATGCTGGGGTGCATCCTATGTCCATGAGTGATCAGAATGGGTTCTTTATGTGACAGTTTACAGTTGGAGTATTTTTTAATGTGCATAGTTAAAAAGTTATAAAATATAATATTGTATGTGTTGATAGGCAATCCTAAGAGGCAGAAATTGTGATTCTAAGTCGAAGACAAAACTTAAGAGGTGGATCCGTAACTTACTGTATCAACAAAAGTGGAAAACAAATATTAGTTGTAAAATTATTATTGGTAATTAATTTTACACGTTGCACATTGTTAACAAAGCCAAACCTATATGTTTCAACGGTTTTCCAGCTGTAACACTAAACACTGTACATCATCGATAAATGTTAAATGTTTGCGAACTATCAGTGGACAATGTCCTTAAATGATAATAAAAAAATAGACTATACCATCCTAAACGACAAAGAACTACACTGTAAATATCAAAACCAACAGACACTTTTCGAATCATACCGCCATAAACTTCGAAACACCGCAGTCTATGTACCTCCTTGTTGACATAATAGTGTACTGTATTTTCACTGCAATGTTGTTTCACCGCAGCTTGGCAGAATTTTTTCACTGTAGCCTGATGTACCTCGAAGAAACACCCACAAGTGATTGTGCTCGTTCAACATCATGTGACGTACTATTGTCTTGGGTCATGTGACCCTTTGTGAGTGTGAGCGAGGCTGCATAAGCTCACCATTGTTGATGGATATTTTAATTTTCAGACATTTATGGACAGCTTTGTGATTTTTATTCCTGTAATATTGGATTTAGGTTACATAAATATGCAAAATTTCAGTTTTCCATCTCACTGAGAAAGCACTAAAGATTAATGTGATGCTTTAAGAAGCAGTCGTGGAAGGTTGTGCAGTAAACATGCCGACAGAAAGTCTACACCCCCTTTCAAAATTTTCACCATTTGTTGCCTCATAACCTGGAATTAAGTTGCATTAAATCACATTTTTTTTCCACCTTTATTTACACACCACAACCCACAACTTCCAAATGAAAAACAAATTCTACAAATTTCAGAAAATTAATTCAAAATTCAAAACTAGAATATCTTGGTTGGATAAGTGTCCACCCCCGAGTTAATAATTGGTGGAAGCACCTGTGACAGCAATTACAGCTGTGAGTCTGTTGGGATAGGTCTCGACCAACTTTGCACACCTTGATTGGGCAACATTTGTCCATTCTTCTGTACAAAACTGTTCAAGCTCAGTCAAGTTATCCTGGAGATCTTTTGAGAGCTCCTTGGTGCGCATGGTTGAGTCTATCCTGTGAAATGCACCATCCAACAGAGGAAACCTACAGGAGCAGCTGATTATATTATGAAGTAATCATAATCACGACAATTCAACACAGGTGGAGGCCAATTAATGTGGTGTGTGATTTTGAAGGTGATTGGTTGCACCACCAAAGTTGCACTCCTCTACCGAAGGTGAAGGAAGTTATGTTTTCACCACTTTCTGTCTGTTTGTCTGTCCGTTTGTCCGTGTACAAGATTTCTTAAAATGTTCTGGATGGATCGGATGAAATTTTGTGGACGGGTTCGGTGTGTGACAAGGACGAACTGATAAGATTTTGGTGAAAATCCGGATCAGAATCCGGATACGTGAATTTTTTTCAGTTATTCTTCACCATTGTGAGATAGGGCTCAAAAACGATATATAGCATGATATTTCAAAAATGTCATGGGCCAGACATGGGCCATGGGGAGGTTTGCGCTCCACATCCAAACAAGATATTCTGGTTTTGTATTTTTAATTAATGTTCTGAAGTGTGTGGAATTGATTTTTCACTTCGAAGTTGTGGGTTATGAGATGTGAATAAAGGTGCAAAAACGCTGATTTAATGCAATTTACTAATTTAATTCCAGGCTATAAGGCAACAAAAGGTGAAAATTTTGAAAGGGGATGTAGACTTTCTTTATCAGCAGTATATATATATATATATATATATATATATATATATATATATATATATATATATATATATATATATATATATATATTTATGTATATATAGTTATGTTTGTGGGGGTAGATGGAGGAATTTTATCGGAAAGTTAGGATTGAATAGGGTTGCTTGGTCCGTGGATGTGTTGGTGATATCTCAATGTAAATTAAGTTGGGAAACTGTGAGCTTCATTGTTACTTGTCAACACACGGGTGGTGGTGCTGTGTTAATTAGATAGGTATTAAGACCATTTTCCCCCAATATGTGATTGCCCACTGTGACCTTCTCCGATGTTTTTGTATTTGTAAGCCAGCAATGAAAGAATTGTTTTTATCATGACAAGACAAACATGCTGAGCAGGCAAGAAGCCCCACCTTCCCGGTTTTCGTGCTTACAAGCCATACCCAGAGTTGGATAATGAATGGCGTGACGTCAGAAATGGGGGTGGAAGAGGGGTGAAGTTCAAAGAGCAGACGGTAGTTGTGAGACGAAAGTGGCTAGGATGGAGGATCTTGCTTTGCTCTCCTCTCGGCATGACAAAATGGCTGCGTGATTCTCCTGTTCATGCTGGTGAATTTGCAGCGTGCTGGGCAAGACGCTCGTCGTTCCTGTTTGTCTGTGTAGCGAAGTTGTACGATGATGAGAAAGAGAGGAGAGGAGTGCACCTCTTCGCAAACTTATCCCGTTGCGTGTTCAAAGAGGAAGGTGGGTGATTGTTGTCAGCAGACGTCGTGTAAGACAGGAACATTCACATTATTCGTTCATGAGAAGAAGCTGCATGGTGGTCCCTGAGCCCTGGTGTTGAAAACCGCCTCACAAATTACCTCACGTACGTTTCCCATACGTGAGGTATTTCGTGAGGTGGTATTCTCATACGTGAAGTAAACCGAAAGAGCGGCTTGGCGCCATGTGTGTTCCAGGTTAGATTTCCCCACCGATGTATAAAGGGATTTATTCGTGTGCCGGGCTGTGAATCTTTGAGTTCGCCGTTATTCTGTTCTCTCTTTTATTTCAAACAAACAACATCTCGACAACCACGCCACCTCCATCACAACGCCAACAAACTCCACAACCACGCCACCTCCACCACAACGCCACAAAGTCTACAACCACGGCATCTCCACAAACATAATCAGAAGAACGACCCTCCTCTACAAACAAAAAGAAAAACTCGACAACTCCCGCCCCGATATTCTGGGACAAAACAGGATTGATGGTTGGGGTGGGTCTCCCAGAACGGCGTAAACAAGGATGGTGGTTACTGAAAAATATGCAAGCCCGATCACTCCTAGGATTTTCCCCTGCACGCCGGGAAGTGAGGAGCGAACGCCCCGGACCCGATAAAAAGCCGTGTTGGGACGCCGAGAGGGCAGTTGGGAGTTGGTGGTGAAGCTGGCGAGCAGTTGGTGGCAGACCAGTTGAGCTAAGGGAGTCGGTTGGCGGTTGGAGAGCAGTTGAGTTGAAAGCAGCAGTTGAGTTGGGGAGAGGAGTTGGTCAGAGTTGGTCGGTGGAGTTGAGTTCGTTGGAGTCGTCGGGAATGCAGCCGTGGAAAGTCGGGCGCGCTGCCAGGCCCTTAACCAACCAAGCCGCCATTACAACCGCTGCCGCGTAGGCAAACAGCCAGCGAGAAACAAATACCCAGGGTCGCCGAACAAAAGCCCATCGAGTCGCCACCAGGGCAGCGAGATAACCTGCCCGGCCTCTCAGAGCCTTTCGGTCATCCCGGCTCTGAGGAATATTAAAGGCTTACGAGCCTGTGTCTTTTCTTTCTTGGGTTTTTGTATGAAGGTCTGTGGCGCCTTGTCTTTAAGTAGAATTGTAAGTACGTGCTTGTACATTCCGAATAGAACTCGGCTGTCGGCTTTTGCTGGTGTCTTGTCCCTATATCCCCCCATTCGTTGACTGCTTACGTGTAAAAATAAATACCCATTGTTTGAATGTCAACCTGCTCGTTGTGTCCCTTCCTGTATCGACTGCCATGGTGCGCTCGGGATATTAACTGGCTTTTAAGGCCGATAAAAGTGATCATTTGGTCCGACGGGACTTGGCAATATATAACCGCTCGGCTTCAAACATGGAACGAGCCGCTTAAGCGGCTCGGTTTCGTACAGGTCCCGTCGAGGTATAGACTCCTGGTATTTCTGTCCGCGCGAATAATTAGGTACATCAATAATTCGCTGATCGACCCTGTAGCGTGTGGACAGAATAATTGGCTAGTTTATGGTGCATTAAGGCATCTGTGACTGGATTTCGGCGTTGGTCTGGAAAGTCACGACTGGATTGCGGCCTTCGGTGGGCGCGCGACCGCGATTTGGCGAGAACGGTCGTCCGCACGCAGAACGCGGCGGAGACCCGTAACAATATATGTATATGTATATGTATATATATATATATATATATATATATATATATATATATATATGTATGTATATGTATGTATATGTATGTATATGTATGTATATGTATGTATATGTATGTATATATATGTATATATATATATATATATATATATATATATATATATATATATATATATATATATATATATATATATATATATATATATATATATATATACACACACACACCATATAGTCCTGTGTTTCAACCACACTTTTTTATCAGCAAAATGGTAAAAGTTAGAGGTGCGTTTAATACATGGGTATAAAAAAAAATCGGTCTTAAAAACAATTGATGCTGAATTTTAATTACATTCCAAATTAACACCTTTTTGCCATCAGAGCTGCTGTTAAGTATATCAGGGGAAAACAACAGGTTAGGATCAGTGTGGGCCCATTGAGGAATGGCATCGAGAGTGGTTCGTGATGAAGGTGAGATGGCAGGCTTATTAAACAGGTATTTTGCTTCAACTTTTACACAAGAACAGTCAGGAGAATTGCCAAAGCTGAGAGTATCTATCAGGGAGGTGAGAAAGGGCTTTTACAGAAGATCCAGGTTGGAGTGGAGGAAGTAAAGGAACAGCTCGGTAATCTAAGAGAAGATAAGGCTTCTGAGCCAGATGATATGCACCCGAGAGTATTGATGGAGGTGGCTGAGCAGGTATGCGAGATGTTAACTGATATTTCCAATAGTTCACTGGGATCAGGACAGGTACCGGAGGATTGGAGAGTAGCAAATGTAACACCATTATTAAAGAAAGGATCCAAAGAAGAATTGGGGAATTATAGACCTGTTAGTTTGACTTCAGTTGTGGGGAATGTGTTGGAGACATTAATTAGGGACCAAATGAGGAACCTTTTAAACAAACGCAAATTCATTAAAGTTAGTCAGCATCGGTTTTTACTGGGAGGATGTAAATAGTGGGGTACCTCAGGGATCAGTACTTGGACCATTACTATTCATTATTTACATAAACAATTTGGATAATGGGGTAAAGAGTAAGTTTTTCAAATTTGCAGATGACACAAAGCTTGGAGGTAAGATGGATAACAGAGGGGGTGGTGATCAGATTCAGGAAAGTATTGATAGTTGTGTAGATTGGGCAAAAGATTGGCAGATGCAATTTAACCTGAGCAAGTGTAAGGTGTTGGGGATGGGAAAGAACAATGAAAATAGAGATTACATGATGCAAGGGGTAATTTTGGATCGTGTCACACAGGAGAAGGATCTGGGGGTGGTAATGGATACGGGAGGTAAGCAGGTAGCACAGTGCCAGGCAGCTACAGGTAAAGAAAATTGGGTTTTCGGTTGTATTCGGAGGGGGATCAATTACAAATCAAAAGAGGTGGTGTTGACATTGTACAGGAATTTCGTGAGGCCACATCTAAAATATTGTGTGCAGTTTTTGTCACCACAACTCAGGAAGGACATGGATGCCACAGAGAGGGTTCAGCGCAGGGCTATTCGATTGATTCTGGGCCGAGCTAGATTCAGCTATGAGGAGCGGCTGAAGGAGACAGGGCTTTCTACACTGGAAAGGAGGCTGTTGCGAGGAGATATGATGGAGATGTTTAAGATAATGAAAGGTAGAGATAAAATAAGTGCAGATAAATTATTCAGCAGAGTAGATCGTGATTGGACTCGGGGCCACAGCGTGAGAGTAAGGAAGAGAAGAATTAAGGCAGTAGTAAGGCAGGGGACTTTTCCTCAGAGAGTAGTTAATGCATGAAATGGTCTTTGTGGAAAGGTAGTAGCAGCAGAAACACTAGATAAGTTTAAATTTGAACAAAGTTTAAATTTGAACAGTGCTGTTGGTGCGGGACTCATCAAGGGGTATTGGGTGGTTGAACAAGTGGTGCCAGGCACAACAAATCCCACCCATTTAAGGCATAAAGTTATTTTGGGGATCAAATTTAAATTTGATACATCCTTTACCTGAATGTTGATTATTAGGAATATTTTAGTCTTAGATTGAAGTCAATTAAACAATTTTTGACGAAGTTATGAGCGAAAAAGATTTTGACCTTTTCACGACCTGACCTTGACCTTTGACCTAATTGGACCCAAAAGTTAATGGGGTCATCTGAGGTTCATTACCCACCTGTGGATACAAATTGACAGTGTTTGAGCCAGCCGTTTTCCCGTAAAGTTGTATTTTCGTAACCATGTTTTAGTTTTAATGGAAAATTTGTAATTTTGACCAATGACCATGACCCCCAAAACTTCGGACCCTACCGATCTTCACAAATATGCATTTTTCACTATAGGAATGGGTAGGATTATAAGTGACAAATAGAATAAGGTTCACTATAAGCTTAGTTTGAAGTAAAGCAGATCATTTTTGATGAAGTTATGAGCGAAAAACGATTTTGATCTTTTCGTCACCTTGACCTTTGATCTAATTGGACCCAAAAGTTAATGGGGTTGTTCAAGGTTCATTGCCCACCTGTGGATTAAATTTGATAGTGTTTGCTAAAGCTGTTTTGCCGTAAAGTTGCTAACAGACAGACAGACAAACAAACAGACAAATAAAAATGGCCCATAGGGCCAGGACATGACGAAATTCAACAAGATCGCGAATATTGAGCGATAATAGGTATTTTGGGGTTATTGGGGTTAAACATAGTTTTTAGGGTAAACAAACAAAAAAATTAAATTAAAATTCCTGTCACCTCCGTAATGCGTAACGGATGTGACCAATTTTTAATCCAGTCAAAGATTTGTTTCAAATTTGAAAGGAATCCGTTAAGATTTAGCGGAGACATGAATTTTTGAAAATCGGCCCATGCTAAAAGATACGGATTTTCGCGATTTTCAGGAATTTTTGCTGACCTTGACCTTTGATCTTGACATGCCAAAAGTTATAGGGTTCTATTCTGGTGGCCAATAAGTCCATTGGTGAAGTTCCATGACATTCCGACTCGAAATACGACCTGTAGAGCGAGACGTACACACAAACAAACAAACTGAACCGACCAACATACTTGACGAAATCTAACAAACCGGACGATTACAATATCCCGCCCCTCCCCCCTCCCTCTGGGAGGGGGCGGGATAATTCGAGAGGTACTTGAAAGTTGTGGAAATGGAGGGGAATGGGGATGTTGGCAGGACTTTTAGGCAGTGTGAGCATTGATGGGTGATTCTGTGCATGTTTATGGAGTGCTGTTGGTGCGGGACTCATCAAGGGGTATTGGGTGGTTGATGTTGTGTGTTTTTTGCCCAAGCTCATGCAAAAAACAAACAAACAAAAAAACTACAAAAAACACAAAACACTTAATTTAAAGAATGCCTTACTATTATATGCTTGGTGTTGGCTTAATGGTTTGGATGGTGGGCTTTGGATCCAAGGGTCCTGAGTTCAAATCCTGCTCAGCTGTTGAATTCATCCCAGGTGGGGTTAACTTGGCCTGTCATCCTTCTGAGGTCAGCAAAATGAGTGCCAGAATGCTGGTATACTGTGTCAGAGTGGTGACCCATCCAATATTGTGCCCAATTGCCAAGGAGACTGCTTAAGCAGCACCAATGCTCTGCACAGAGTATGGTCCCAATCTCCTCCTTGCTATTATGTTTAATATTCTTAGCCATGTCCTTCTCATACACTATTTTCGCTTGCCAAGTTATTTTCTTAACTTGCCTCTGTTTATTCCAATTGTGATATAAATCTATCTCCAGTCCTGTTATTTTAAACCGAATAAATGCCTTCTGCTTCTCCTTAATAGCATTCCTTATCTCATATATGCTATTATGTATTATCTCACTACTCAACCACCCTGGCCTCTTTCTGCTTATAGTTTTACACCTCATTGGAATGTACTTACTCTGCACTCTACACATTTGCTCCTTGAAGGTTTCCCATTTTTCTGATGCTGATTGTCCTATTAATTATTAGCTTCTCCAAATCTACATCACCCAACTCTCTCCTCGTTACTCAAGGTTGAGGAGAGAGTCTCACATCAAAAGAAAGAATAAGAACAACACCTGGTCTCAGATCAAAAGAAGAATTATTCACAATAGCCAGGGGTTCACACAATTTTGTTTTTATTTGGTTCTCCATGGTTTGGTACTCGCGGGAAAAAAATAAAAGCCATCTTCGAGCGTGCTCGTCTACTTTTTCAAGCCCCACTCCAACTTTTAAAATGCCTCTCAGCTTAAAATACATCTCACTCCTCTGTAAGCACTCTCTCAGAACGTCCGCTCAAGACGAAACACTCGCAAGCCACTCTTTTTTTCGTTCCGGACGCTCCTGAAGCACCCCTTCCTCCTCATTGCTCGCGTGTTCTCCTTTTTATTTTTATTTTATCTTGTAAGTTATAAACCGACAATATAACTTCGAACATTTGTATTGGGCTCCATTTGATCTATTTTTCGTTAGTCTTATAAGTTATAACGTAACTTATAAATTATAATGTTATCATTTTAAACTTAATTTTGTGCACTTAAATTTTGAAATAACAGTGCAGTACTATATGTGGGCTGTTCCACAGTAATATGCCACATTTAAGGGTCTTATCTTAAGGAGCTATCACAGAATTCCTAAAGTATCCATAGAATACCACTAACATGTTTTGAAGTGTATATAAATGTAGATATATACTATTTGTAGCAAAAACCGCTATTGTCCTAAAATTAAAGCGTGCAGATAAAATTTTATTCACTGTGATGGGAATAAATCTTTGTCTTAAGTGTTATATTAAAAACTAAATAGATTTACCAAGAGTTTTATATGAACACAAACGTTTTTGAATGAGACTGGTTTAGACTATATGTGTCAAAAGACTTTACTTATGATATCCCACACCCTGAATTTGCCAAAAAAATACTTTAATGTGAATGCTGGGGGGTTGAAAACAGAGTAACAATCGTTATGCTATCGGTCAATTCGTCATGAAAGAAACAAAATGGCTCAAGCTGCACAACCTTTAAAAATACGGTCTTGTTATTTTTTTGATAACATAACTTAACCTAAATGACAAATGTGTAACAAAGGATAACATTAGTGGTAAGTCCATATCGCCGTAAAAGCTGTACAAAAATCTGGCTTTCCGATTGCGGTCCAAAGTCACGATTTGTTACAGAAGGCTTTGAGCAGGTCAGAGGTCGTTTAATAATCATCACTACCAGAGCCTACGCTATACGCGAAGAACACCCCATCAATAAATTGTGCTGGGTTAGATTACACTGAACAACAAAAAATTTTTACTGGAGATGTGTAAAGTGATTTAGACTAATTTGGGTACGCTGATTTCAAAAATCATAACCGTTTTGCTGTATCACGTCAGGATTTTCAGTAACAGAAATATTCCCATTGCCTAGAAGTCAGGATTTCAATGAAATTTACAAAAATTCATTTATTCATTTATTTCATCATGAATGCTTCAAAATTATAGAAATTACAGAAAAACTCCACTAGAATGTAATTAAAAATGCTTTAGGCATTTGGCTTTGCGTTTGTGCTGCTCTGTGTCAGTTTCACGATGCAGGAACCAGCAGAAATCGCCCATCATGTTCGGGTTGTGCCGCCCTTGGTAACGCGTCTCCATGAGTGAAATCTCTTGGTGGAATCGCTCGCCGTGCTCGTCCGAGACTGCTCCCAAGTTGTCAGGGAAGAAGTTCAGGTTCTGGTGTAGGAAATGGATTTTCAGGGACATCCTGGAGCCAAGTTTCCTGAAGGACTCCAGCAGCTGCTGCACTATTTCTTCATAGTTGTCCGCGCGCTCGTTCCCCAAGAAGTTGTCCGTCACAGCTTTGAAGCTCCTCCACGCTGCCAGCTCTTTGGGGTTTAGAGTTGTTGGAAAAGTTTCGTCCTTCATAATCTGTCGGATTTGCGGTCCAACAAAGACACCAGCCTTGATCTTGGCCTCCGACAAGGTGTTGCCAAACTTTTCCTTGAGGTATAAAAACCCACGCCCATTCAGATCCATTGCCCGTACAAAACTTTTCATCAAGCCGAGCTTTATGTGGAGTGGTGGAAGGAAAACCTTGGCTGGGTCGACAAGGGCGACATGCTTCACGTTGTGTCGACCAGGTACATGCTCTTTTCGCTCTTCCCAATCTTTCTTCGTCCAGTGATTCTTGTCGTCTCTGCTATCCCAGAGACAAAGGAAGCACATGTATTTCGTGCAGCCTGACTGCAGCCCTAACAACAGCGCCACCACTTTCAAGTCTCCGCAGATGTGCCAGTTGAAGTCATTGTACATGATGGAATCAAGCAGCTGCCGCATAGTCTCATAGGTCTCTGTCATTCCGAACGCGTGAGCCAGTGGGACTGATGGTTTCTCGTTGCCATTGTGGAGCAAAACAGCCTTCAAGCTGTTCTTCCCCGAGTCGATGAAGAGGCGCCAGCCTGCAGGATCGTGATCACACCCAAGTTCTTTCAACAGACCGTTGATGTCACTGCAGAATGTCATCGTGTCTGCCATCTCAAAGAACTCAGCCATGTCTCTGTGACGTGCTCTGAACAAGGATATCTTGGTGTTAGGTTCAAGTAGATTCCACTGCTGCAGCCTTGATCCAAGCAGCTCTGCCTTCGCCTTCAACAGCGAGAGATCTCTTACAAGATCATTTAAGTCTCCCTGGTTCAGAAGGTGTGATTCTTGAGTGTCGGGTTCAAAAGGTTCATCATCACCATCCTCTTCACCACTGCTTACAGCTATGTTCTGATCAGCTGGAGGTGTTGGAACGGGGTTCTCGTCATCATGAGGCACAGGTTTACGAGCAGAGACGCAGTCAGCGTACTTGATGTGACCTTTATTCTTCTTGTTGAAGCCGGCGATGCTTGTGCAGCAGAAATAACAAACATCATGATGATTCTGCGGCTCACGCCATATCATGGGCACCGCAAATGGCATGCTCGCGCGCTTGCCCACCAACCACTGAGTCAAGGTTGTGTAACAGCTTGTGCAGCAGATGTGTGGTGCCCAGCTCTGTTCTTGGTCCCCCACCTTACACCCGAAGTGGTGAAAGTAGGCGGCCTTCATTTTCACTGCTGTAGATATACTTCGCTGTTGATCTTTTTTGGTATACCGACCACAGACATAACAGAAGTTGTCAGGATGATTGGTACAGGAACGCCTACTCATCTTTATCTGAAAGAAAGAAATATAACACAAGTTAACAACAATTGTACGAAATAGACATGTTAAAGACATATGTAAATTTCATTGAAATCCTGACTTCTAGGCAATGGGAATATTTCTGTTCCTGAAAATCCTGACGTGATACAGCAAAACGGTTATGATTTTTGAAATCAGCGTACCCAAGTTAGTCTTAATCACTTTACACATCTCCAGTAAAAAAAAAATTTTGAAATTTGTTGTTCAGTGTTATCTTCTTACTGTTGGATTCCAGTAGTGGAGGGTCAGTCTTTTATTTCCCCTCATTTGCAAGATAAACTGGACACACTTAATGTGGACAATGTATGTAACACAATGGTTACCCATTACTGTGGAAAGGCTCATATCAGAATTATCACAGAAGAATCTCACCTACACTCCCTAAGAAAAACTATCAAAATCCTCTGTTGTGCTCGTACGCTTTTGAGCTTTCGGAGCATCTTTGAAGTACGCTTTTTTTTTACCACGCATGAGTACCCTGCATACAAGTTATGTGAACCCTTGACAATAGCTAGTCTAATAACACAACACCTACCTCAAATATGCCTGCGTGCAAACTTGTATGCATCTGACAACAGGCTGGGGGTGGTCACAGGACCCTCGAGAAGGGCTGCTTTGTGCTTCATGAGTGTCTCCACTTACGTCGCCAGATTACATCACGTATCATCCATTCGTTCTATCAAGGTGTTCATTCACCACAGCATTCAAACTGTATACCGGTCTGCAGAAGACTTTGGGAACCGGGAAGCTGGGAGGCGATTCGGCATGGGCGAGTCTGTCATTCGGCGCTGGAGAACAAGCAAGGCTACCATAGAGAAGATGCCAAGGAAGAAGAAAGCACTGAGGGGAAGGTCAGCGAAGTGGCCTCATCTTGAGGATCGTCTCCACGCTTGGGTCTGGGAGAAGAGAGCAGAGGGTTCTGCCATCTCAACACTTGTTCTCAGGCTGAAGGCGAAGAGCTCAGCTTAGGAGGATGACATTTGGGACTTCACGGCTAGCCTGTCATGGACCTACAGGTTAATGGCACGCCATCAATTGTTGGTTCGACGATGCACACACGTCCCATATAATCGACCCGTTGATATGGCTGATAAGATGATGGGCTTCCAGTCCTACATCATCAAGTTTCACTGAGAGCATGAATATCCTCTCAACAGGATCGGGAATGCCAACCAGACCCCCCTTACCTTCGAAATACTGAGAGGGACCACCATCACAGTGTAGGGGGAGCACAATGTGATGATCAACACCACTGATCACGTGAAGGACCGATTCACCATCGTGCTCACCTGCACCGCAGACGGTGGCAAGCTTCCCCCTTATGTCATGTTCAAGTGGAAGACACTGCCCAAAGACAAGTTTTCCACCGGCATCATTGTTTGTGTATGCCTGGTGTTGGCTTAGTGGTTCGAGTGGCAGCTTGGGATCCTAGGGTCCTGAGTTCAAGCCCCGTTGGCTGCTGAATTAATACACCAGGGGGTTGACTCAGCCTGTCATCCTTCTGAGGTTGGCGAAATGAGTACCAGTGTGTACTGTTAGAGGAGCACTGCATCAGCGACAGTCACGCTTCCAAGAAATTATAGTTACCCCGGCAGCTAAGCTGCCATATGCAAGAAGAAGATTGTTCGTGTGCAGCAGAAGGGGTGGATAGACGAGGGACTAGTCCAGGACTGGGTGCGCACAATCTTTAAAAGTAGGCCGGATGGCGGTCTCTCCCGACAACAGAGCATCCTAGTCCTGGATGCTTTCAGATGTCATAAGACCGACGACACCAAAGCCCTACTCCGTCGGACCAACAACGATCTCATTGTCATTCCAGGTGAGATGACATCGCACCTGCAGACCCTTGATGTGTCCATCAACAAGCCGTTTAAGGACTGGCTATGTCGCTGCTGGTCCACCTGGATAATGAGTGGGGAGAAGACCTACTCCAAGAGCGGGACGATGATAAAGGTTGACCTTCTGATGATCTGCGGCTGGATCGTCAAGGTGTGGGAGGAGATACCGTCGGACATCATCTAGTGAGCATTTCCGAAATGCTGCATCTCCAATAACATGGACGGCACAGAGGATGACATAATTTGGGAGGAGGAAGCTGCAAATACAGTGACAGTGACGGGGACTTGCTCTACCCTGGTTCGGACAAGTAGTTACGTGCCGTCTTTGACGAGGAAAGTATTGACAAGGATTTCCTCGGGTTGAGCTGTACAACTTCATCAAACTCAAATGGCCCTTATCAGGGCCACAAATCCACAAGAAATATAATATATATGATACCGGTATGAATCCCTTTTCTTCCTTTTTCTCAGAACAACAAAATTATCTTAATAATATTAAAAAATAAGAAAGAAAAATATTAACTACTTGGTATCCTCTCCTCTCTCTTCAGCTTCTTGAAAATGAGAATAAGAGGGTTTGACGAAATTCAGCAGACATGGGAGTAAGCATGTTGATACCTCAGTCACTTTGTTCCATCCAAAGTTAATGAACATACGTAATTAGATCGAGCTCAGAAAAAAAATCTATATATTCATTTCTTTTAACGATGAAAAACAGCGGTGCGGTGCATACACGGCCGCGGTTTTATACACCGTAAAATACGGTATGTTTGTTTGTGTATATTGTTGCGGTTCTGGGAACAGCATCCCTCCAAAGCAATGACATCCATCATACAGTGGTCCCCAGAAAGTTATTTCATTAATATATGTACAGATAGCCCCTTCCTTCTTGTCTATTGGGACAAATGGGACAAGTGCGTTGTGTGAATCTCATAGTTTGGTCTGATTCTATCTCTGACTTCATTCCTATTCTTTTTCCCTTATTCCAGAGATAAATTCAAGCAGGCACTGCACCCGGACAGCCACCTGTAGAAATTACGGCCGTGCCCTTCCCTGTGAGAATGCGTCCTCGTGAAGGCCAGCCATGGAAAAACAACACACCAAATGCCAACACCGTACAGTACGCACGCGGCACACTCTTTTCAACACGAATCTCCATCTATTAGTTATATTAATCTTCTTTTTCAATCCGAATCTCCATACAATCATTAGATCTATCTTCTTTTTCAATCCGGGTCTCCATCTAATACTTATATCTGTACTCTTTTCAACCAAAACCTACATCTAATAATTATATCCAATCTTTTCCCTCAATTCCTGACACTGATCAGTGCTGGCACCATGCACACCACCTCTTTTGATAAATGACCGCATGCTCAATGGCGGCGGACCCACGCGCAGCTCTGGGGTAATTTATTATCGTAAACAGAGCAGGACACGAATGGCGCACATCTTGTTCGGATCTGCATATGGGTTTACCATAGTTTCTTTCCGTCGGTCTTCGCTGACCACCGTGGCCGCGGTGTCTCCCGCAGATGGCGAACATCCTCTCGCCTCTCCATCCGGCGAGGCTGCTACCAGGCAGAGGCGTGCTGTGCGGCTCGGACCACGTGGCATGCGGACGAGCAGCGTATTGATCGGCGCTGACCACCGGTCGCTGGGGCACGGGCCAGGAGTTTAGTGTCGGGCGATTTGTGTCACAGTGTTCAGAGCTTGGAATCATCTTGCCAGATGTAAAGTGGAGCAGCTTCCGGCCACCACGGCTGGGCCGTGTGCTGGCCGGAGCCCAACCAGAGCACCTGATTCGGGAGACGACACCACTTTGGGTAGTCGCCCACCCCGCCCAACAGGGTCTATAAAAGGATGGGTGGTGGGGCCGTTCATGCATTCCCCGTCTGCTGGTGGTTTTCTGTTCCTGCTCATCGCTCCTGGTTCCTGTCGGCTCGTCGCATCATCTTCTCTCCTCTTTCTTCTCATTAACTTTTCTTTGTTGGATTGTGTGTGTGTGTGTGTGTGTGTGTGTGTGTGTGTGTGTGTGTGTGTGTGTGTGTGTGTGTGTGTGTGTGTGTGTGTGTGTGTGTGTGTGTGTGTGTGTGTTTCATGGCGCCTGTCCTCATTCAAGTTAAGAGTGTAGATGAACTACATCAGGATAATTCTGCTCTTTGTCTGCTTTTGTAAGTTGCTTGTATTGTTGTCGCTCCTCACTTTTCTTCCTATCCCTGCTTAGGGCCCTGTCACACCTTGACGTTTTAGCCAGCGTATGACAATGTATCAAAATGTATGTAAAATGCTGGCGTACGCTGAACTATTGATGTTTTTTTCAGTTTTGGGCGTATTCATAACGAGTTGGACGTATGCATAACGTATTAGTAACGTACACAGAACGTTTTGATAACTTATAGATAACTTATACCAACGAATGCTTAGCGTGTTGTCGGCGTTCACAACCTCTGCCCAACGATAGTCTAACTATGCATAGCGCGGCAGCGTATCACCGACGATCACATGGCACAGCCTATTAATAGGCTGCCGCTCAACGATTTAAAGGCCCTGTCACACCTTGACGATTTAGCCAGCATATGCCGACGTATGAAAAATTTGTCTAAAATGCTGGCACACGTCGAATATGTTATGGGTAAGTTTTGTATACGTTAAGAGCATGCTGAAGCACGCTGGAATACGTCATAGTACGCCGAGCTCGTCGACAAATTTTAAGCATGCTCAAAATTGTTCGACGTTTGCCAGCATATGACTCACACGTTCCGCATATGCTGGCCATGAGTTGTAGGCACGTTATGCGATCGTTGACACACGTTACTTGTAAGTTACTCATAAGTCGAAACACGTCGAGGTAATGTTTAGCATGCCTGAAACTTATTTCTAACCTATGAGTGTGCGACGGCCTGCAATTCCGGGGAGTCTGGTGGAAACCCGAGATAGCTCACCCCCCCCTCCCCCCCGTAGTGGTCTCCTCAGACGACCCCCGGCGCGCAACAATATATACACACTCAGTGGCCTGAAAAGTATTCAACCCCTCCCAATAATTCAACATTTTGATAAATTACATGGAAACAGTTTTTCAAAATAAACTGTTTTTTTAATTAATAGCTGAAGATATCAAATTAAACACTGTTGTGGTTAAAAATGGTTACATGTCAGGAATACCTCCAAAAACATGTGCAAACAAGTACAAAAGACATAAAATATCATAGCCCCTGTTGTTTTAGTAATTTTGCTGAACGGAGTTAAAGGGCTAGCCCATATTTATGTACAACTGAAATGGCTACCAATCTATCAGTCGGCCATCTTTGATCAGATCGCAAAAGAAAGTGGGCGACACGTGTATTCACTCAGGTTCTATGCTTGTTCCAAGTTTGAACAAAATCAGACCATGCATGTGTGAGAAATGGTTGGGGACACATTAAAGTAGCAAAATGGCCACCAGTTGGCCATATTGGATCTAATCTCAAAAAAAAATGACGTGTTTATGTCTGCCATCATTATTTATCTGTGTGTCGAGTGAACAACATCGTAAATGCATGTCCGAGAGATGGTTGAGGATGTGTTCAGCATCAGTTTTTTTTTACGACTAAAATGGCCGCCAGTCACCCATCTTGGATGTGATGTCGAAAAAGAATGACGTGATTATGTAAGCCTTCATTCGTTATCTGTGTGCCAAGTTTGAACAAGATCGTTAAATGCACATCCAAGAAATGTTTGAGGATGTGTTCAATGTTCAACTGAGTTCAACTGGGTTTATTTTGGGTTTTTTTTTTAACAACAAAAATATCTGCCAGTCTACCAGTCATCCATCTTTGATAAGATCACAAAATAAAGTGAGGTGTATGTGTATGCCATCATGTACTGTGATTGTGCCAAGTTTGAACAAAATCGTACTATGCATGTCTGATAAATGGTTGGAGACACATTTAAGTGACAAAATGGCCTCCAGTTGGCCATCTTGGATCTGATCTTGTGGATGGATTTGAATGAAATTTGGTGGGCAGGTTTGGTGTGTGACAAGGACGAATGATTAGATTTTGGTGAAGATCTACATCCGGCTCCTCGAATTTTAAGTGATTCTTCACCATTGAGAGATAGGGCTAAAAATGATATATAGCATATCTCAAAAAGTTGTGGACGGATTCGGACGAAAGTTAGTGGACTGGTTGAGTGTGTGAAAAGGACAATTTGATTCGATATTGGTGAAGATCCAAATCCAGATCCGGATATGAGAATTTTTTAATTTTTAATTGATTCTTCACCATTGAGAGATGGGGCCAAAAACAATATGTAGCATGATATTTCAAAACCATATTGGGCCCGATATGTTCCACTGGATCAGGCATTGCATGGTGGAGGTATGTGATCCACTGAGTGTCCTTCTAGTATTAACTGTGTCAACAGTACTCAGGCAATTAGCTGACATGCCACATGATGAGAGTTTTGTCAACCCTACTGCATGAGTTGTTGTATATGATCTGCAGTGGCCTTTGCAGCACCCTCTGATTGAAGGTTTTCCTCTACCTGTCAGTCACTACTTTAATCAGAAGATGAATGTTCTCCCTGAAACTCATTGCTGCCGTTGTCTATTGAGTACTTCAGGTCTGAACCTTTTGTGCAGGTGCTGGGCAGTGCAGGACTCCATTATATCAGCAGAGCAGCAGAGAGCTTTATCGAGTACGGATAGCAGTGAGAGAGCGAACTGTCCGCTTTTATTACGTTTTTGGAGAACCTTTGAGGCCAGAGAGTGGCGCATATTTCCGAACTCATGAACGTTCCCTCCGTGAGGCCTGAGCGGAGGCGGAGGCCCTGGCGTGGTGAAACCGTGATTGATGGAGTCGGGGACACAGAGACAGAGAGCCACTGGGGGATGGGGACCTGTTACAATTGGCAGGTATTCATGCGCAAACCACTTTCTCATCGTGCGAATCCCACCGAATGTTTCAGAATGGGCTCACAGAGGAGTCTATGCTCGGCTCCCCCGGCTCTCCGATGCAGCGGTGTAGAGATGGATCCTTAACGTGATGATGCTGTGAGTTAATAACAGGGTGTGTGTGGTTGCTTCTCAGATTGTCACGTGATGCGAGCACTCCATCGAGTCCATCACGAGAGAAGTCGTGGATCGTTGGCCTTGGTTGTACTCCGATCCCTTCCATCGAGCGCTAGTTTACTCCTGACGTAAGGGGAGTGGGTTGGGGAGGTAAAGGAGGGGATCTGCGACACCAGTTTCTGCTGAAAGGTGGGGGATGGGGACAATGGTCTGAGGTCGCACGCTCTGCAGACCAACAATCTTTGTAGAGAGTAAGTCGACGGTTCCTTCTCCAAGTGTCCGGTTTGGAACCGTTACAGACAAACGAAGCATTTGCTGGACCTGCCGTCGCGGCCAAGACCATGGATTGATGGCGTTTTGAAGAAGAGTTCGATAGTGGGTGAAGCTCTTGCAAACAGAATCGATTGCGTGCAGACTTGAACCCTTTTGGAATGTGTCGGTGTGTGTTTGTTTGTTTGGCTGAACGCTTTTGATCCGCATTGTTGTGATCGGTAAGTGGAATCCTCAACAAAGGATGTGTGTTGGGTGTTTTTTTTCACATTTACTTATCAACGCTTTTCATGGGATGTAACACACTGTAAGAGAACGATTAATAAAGGGATGCATTACATCAATAAGGTGATGTGCATCCGATGAACGAACTTGCTTTTTGTATTCCCTTTGAAGGCATTTCAATGTGAAAATGTTTGCGTGAGTCGCATTTACTCATCGTGGATCAAACTCTTTCATGAGCCTCGGTTTTTGTTCACAAAATGCTGCTGTCACTTGATATTCCTGTAAATCGTATAATTTGAGGGTGGTTTTATTTCGTTGATTCTGATGTGTCTGGAAAAGAAACATTTAACAAGAATGGAATTTTTTTAACGACTCGATGTCATTTGGAGCAGAGAGTCGGCGTCTGGATAACGAGGACTCTAGACTCAGACATATTGGACACCATTTGTAAAATAACGATGAGCTTGTGAAACCGTTGGATTCTGATGAAGAGCCGCATTAAGGCTCTTCGCATGTTTATAAAATGTTTGTAAAAAGAGCAGCGTGTTTGTAAAATGTTTGTAAAAAGAGCAGCATGTTTGTAAAATGTTTGTAAAAAGAGCAGCATGTTTGTAAAATGTTTGTAAAAAGAGCAGCAGCATGTTTGTGAAATGTTTGTAAAAAGAGCAGCATGTTTGTAAAAAGAGCAGCATGTTTGCAAAGTGTTTGTAAAAAGAGCAGCATGTTTGTAAAATGTTTGTGAAATGTTTGTAAAAAGAGCAGCATATTTGTGAAATGTTTGTAAAAAGAGCAGCATGTTTGTAAAATGTTTGTAAAAAGAGCAGCATGTTTGTAAAATGTTTGTTAAAAGAGCATCATGTTTGTAAAATGCTTTTAAAAAGAGCAGCATGTTTGTAAAATGTTTGTAAAAAGAGCAACATGTTTGTAAAATGTTTGTAAAAAGAGCAGCATGTTTGTGAAATGTTTGTAAAAAGAGCAGCATGTTTGTAAAATTCTTGTAAAAAGAGCAGCATGTTTGTAAAATGTTTGTAAAAAGAGCAGCATGTTTGTAAAATGTTTGTAAAAAGAGCAGCATGTTTGTGAAATGTTTGTAAAAAGAGCAGCATGTTTGCAAAGTGTTTGTAAAAAGAGCAGCATGTTTGTAAAATGTTTGTTAAAAGAGCAGCATGTTTGTAAAATGTTTGTAAAAAGAGCAGCATGTTTGTAAAATGTTTGTAAAAAGAGCAGCATGTTTGTAAAATGTTTGTAAAAAGAGCAGCATGTTTGTAAAATGTTTGTAAAATGTTTGTAAAAAGAGCAGCATGTTCGTGAAATGTTTGTAAAAAGAGCAGCATGTTTGTAAAATGTTTGTAAAAAGAGCAGCATGTTTGTAAAATGTTTGTAAAAAGAGCAGCATGTTTGTAAAATGTTTGTAAAAAGAGCAGCATGTTTGTAAAATGTTTGTAAAAAGAGCAGCATGTTTGTAAAATGTTTGTAAAAAGAGCAGCATGTTTGTAAAATGTTTGTAAAAAGAGCAGCATGTTTGTAAAATGTTTGTAAAAAGAGCAGCATGTTTGTAAAATGTTTGTAAAATGTTTGTAAAAAGAGCAGCGTGTTTGTAAAAAGAGCAGCATGTTTGTAAAATGTTTGTAAAAAGAGCAGCATGTTTGTAAAGTGTTTGTAAAATGTTTGTAAAAAGAGCAGCATGTTTGTAAAATGTTTGTAAAATGTTTGTAAAAAGAGCAGCGTGTTTGTAAAAAGAGCAGCATGTTTGTAAAATGTTTGTAAAAAGAGCAGCATGTTTGTAAAGTGACTGTGAGTTCACTGAAGATTGTGTTTTTTGGAAAGAGTGGAATCAAATTAATGATCTGTATGTAGTATTCAAATTATTAGTTTAATAGGGATACTTTGTAAAAGCGTTAATGCGAATGAAAAGTAAAAGGATGTAATTGTGAATGAAGAATGGAATCAAGGATGTCATTGTGAAATCGTTGGGTTGGAATGAACAATAGAATGAAGGATGTACTTTTGAAAGCGTTGGGTTGGACTGAATCATGGAATGAGGAATGTAATTATGATAGGGTTGGATGAAGAATGGAGAATCGAATGAAAAATGTAATTGTGAAACCGGTGGGTTAGAAGGAAGAATGGAATGAAGGATGTAATTTTTAAAGCATTGGGTTGTAATGAATTAATAACATGAAGGATGTAATACTGATAGATTCAGATTTTGAATGGAATGAATGATTTAATTGGTGAAGTTGTTGGGTTGGAATGAATAATAAAATGAAGGATGTAATGGTGAAAGAGTTGGGTTCAGATTTTGAATGGAATGAATGATGTATTTGTGAAAGCGTTGGATGGAATGAGGAATGGAATGGATGTAATATTATGAAAGCATTGAATGAAGAATGGATGGATTTGTGAGAATGTTTGATTGGAATGAAGAATGGAATGATATTTTTTTAAGACAATGAATGAAGAATGCCCGTTTTGTGAAGCCAGAGTGAAAAAAAACCGTAAGCGAACGAACCCCGATTAATCTTCCTGATGTGACAGATCGGTTCATTGCATCAAACTCGAGCTACACCGCAACCGCTCTGGGAATGGTGTGGTGTGTGTGTGTGTGTGTGTGTGTGTGTGTGTGTGTGTGTGTGTGTGTGTGTGTGTGTGTGTGTGTGTGTGTATGTGTGTGTGTGTGTGTGTGTGTGTGTGTGTGTGTGTGTGTGTGTGTGTGTGTGTGTGTGTGTGTGTATGTGTGTGTTTTGGTGAGCACATCTTGGCAAATACCAGACATTTCCTCAAGGTACAGCAGGTAAATCTACTCTTCATGCTCACAGGTATTCCAATTGTGGTATCTGTCGTACAATATATACCACAGTCCCATCCTCCTTGTCTTTAGACCTTCTTTTGAGGTTAGCAAGTTATTATTATCCCTGAATTATGACAATTAACAGACAAATTTGTTCCAAGGGTTGCAGTTTTATATGGGTTGATGAAGCACACCATTTGTGGGTACGATAAAAAGATATACAGCATGATAAATAATGATGATTAATAAAATGACGTGATTTCACTCTTTTAAAA
>NC_140963.1:79907063-79909563 GCF_056783735.1 Eptatretus burgeri | reverse complement strand
AACCAAACTACCGACCCATTCTGTCGCAGACAAGCATATTGAAAATATAACACTGTATAGTAGAGAAAAATAAGTTGGCAAAGCAAGGCCCGCCCAGGAAGAGTAAATTAAAAAAAAAAATACATGTCCATATATCCAAGTTAAACCAAAGACCACCTGGGATGAGTCCATTTCTTCCTTAAAAGAAAGAGCTGTGGGGTTGGGGGTGCTTGGGGAACTTGTATTGAGGAGGGGGTGAGGAATCGTAGTGAGAGTGTGAGTGGGTTGGTATTTTTTCCCAAGCATGAGAGAACAGAATGCAGAGCTGAAAAATCCTTGGCACAAATCCATTTACAGGTGTGTGAGTTTGGGCATGTCTTGTAAGCTCCCTGGGGGTGGGTGGTGAGACGTGAGGTCTGTGTAAGTCGGGTGCGAGTTGCAAGGGCCGTGGGGGTGTGGCCCAGGTGCCATGGAAGCTGCGCCGTTAAAATCAAGACCTGCCGGTGAGGAATGGTGCGTCTGCAGATGTGAAAGGTTGAACATTGCCGGTGGACCACCGGATGCCGTCATGGGCTCGACAAAGTTTCCATATACGGGGCTGCCCTGCAGCCCCGGACCGCAGTAACCATCTGTAGGATGTAGGGTGTGTGGGTTGTAGTCCCCGGTGAGTGCAGCACCACCATACCGCTTGGGTGTAGGTGGACAATTTGACAGCGATGCTCCGTAAGGACCTGTTATGCTGTAAGCGTTGTGATGCGACTTTGGAAAAGCAGTTGGTGAACCGACGTCATATGGGACACTGTTTCCCATGTTGTGTAATGCAGTGGAATAGCTTACAGGCCCCACGGGATTCAATTGAGGACTTCGGCTCGGAGACTGGCTGCCCGGAGACCCCATGATACCCTTAGCCTTTTGATCTTTCTTGTACTTCATCCGTCGGTTTTGAAACCAGATTTTGATCTGGCGTTCAGTGAGGTTCAGAAGATTGGCCATTTCGACACGCCGAGGTCTGCAAAGGTATCGGTTAAAGTGGAATTCCTTCTCTAGCTCCACGAGTTGTGCGCTGGTGTATGCCGTACGAGCTCGTTTTGATGGCTGACCCGTTGGACTTTTCTCGCTGCAACTGTCTCCCACTGAGGGTGGGTGAGGATGAACGGACAAGGCACTTTAGTCACACAAACCCATAGTCCCAAACATTGTTTCAGTCACCTGATGTAAAACTGATAAAGGCAGAAGCCAGGCAAGAAGTCTATGCAAGTACTTTTAAATGCACGTGATTGTTTCATCAAAGCATGGTTTTCTGTTTATGACCAATCAATTGCTTCGATTAAATTATTCATCTCCACTACATAATACCACCACTTTCACAGAAAAATCGCAGGACATATGAAATTTCACGGAAAAAGAAAATATGGGCAATACTTCTGGGCGCTCACTGGTAGCGGCTGGATAACATAACCAGGGAACAACTGCTAGGCATGGATGACCCACAACATATGTAATGGAGAAGAAAGTACATACCTATGGATGTTTTAAAATTCCATGAACAATCTTTAGTGCATCATGGGTGATGAAGGTTGCAGTCAAGTTTCATCGAAATTGTGTGTGTAGTTTCGGAGAAGAAAGCAAATACATATTTTGGGGGGCACCCCCCTTACATCCCCATAGAGCTCGATTTTTCTATTGTCATGAGCAAACTTTGGTGCATCATAGGTGATGAAGGATGTGGTGAAGTTTCATCGGAATTGTGTGTGTAGTTTCTGAGAAGAAAACGGATACATATTTTTTGGGGGGGGGGGGTGTCGGGGGGCAACCTCCCTGTAAACCTCTTCAGACCTCAAAAAATGTAATGGCTTGAACAAACTTTGCTACATCGCAGGTGATGAAGGTTGTGGTCGTTTCATCGAAATTGTATTTGTAATTTCGGAGAAGAATGCAAACCCCCAGTCCCCTTAGGGCTCGATTTTTTTTTTCACTTCTTTATGTTTTTTTTAATGCCATGAACAAACTTTGGCATAAACATGGTGATGAACATTTTGGTAAAGTTTCATCGAAATCCTATGTGTAGTTTCAGAGAAGAAGTTGAATGTATTTGTGGACAGACGGACTGATGGACGGATGACGCGCTATCCCATAATCTCCCTGGAACTACATTCCAGGTGAGCTAATTATATATCATTCACAAAAACTTTCTGATTAGTTTCATTTTCTGAATTTTATAAATGTAATGCAAGGGAGTTCAAAAAGTTCTCAGCATGAGATACTCGCAATCATTCCCAACACACCAATGTTCCATCATATTTTATGTGTATCTACACTACGTGGCCAAAATTATGCAGATACCCCTTCGAACTAGTGGATTCGGCTATTTCAGCTCCAACCATTACTGACAGGTGTATAAAATCAAGCACACAGCCATGCAATCTCCATAGACAAACATCGGCAGTAGAATGGACTGGACTGAAGAGCTCAATGACTTTCAACGTGGCACCGTTAGAGGATGCCACCTTTCCAGCAAGTC